>NC_064931.1:515391622-515601622 GCF_023897955.1 Schistocerca gregaria | reverse complement strand
GAGCAAATCCATTGGCAGTCATTAGTTTGCCTTTGTTGGGCTAGTGTGTATGCACCTTAATGTAAAGCAGCATTCAGTGAAATATACACACACTCTGTGCTGGAGATGTGTGTAGGTTTTGGTCATTGTCCTCCATTACAATCTGTCATGGTATTTACTGTTCTGAAATCAAAATACCCATGCAAGATCAGAAACTAGGAAAAGGTCTCATGACCTCATTGCACCTGATCATGTTTTGCAGTCAGTTATATCAGCAGGAACAGAGTGAGATTATTTTGATTGGTATCATCTGTCGTTTTTCTGCTGATCCTTGAACATTCCATGCAATACCAAAAAACTTGGTAAAGTTTCAGATTTACTGTATAGGAACACATTACTCCATCTGTCTAAATGTGTCCTGCATCCCTAGAAGTGATGAAACTTGTAGTTACATTGTTGATTCTTGGTAACTTGCACATTACGAGGAACCCCTTGTGCACATATTTTTCATGGTCAAGTACCCATCTTGAAACCTAGCAACTCACTTCCTCAAAAAGTCAATACTAAATGTGACAAACTGTGTATTTTACATCAAAATATAAGGGGGCTAAGAAGTAAACTAGAACTGTTGACAATGAATGTTAGTGACAGTAATGCTATTGATAATGCCGATATCCTTTGTTTTACTGAACACCATGTAAAAAGGGTATCACTATGCTGAATCTAGATGGCTATCATATTGCCTCTCACTTTTGTAGAAACAGTGTGCAGAAGGGTGGTGTAATTATATATGTAAAAAAAAGAATATAATGTATAGATCTCTAGAGCTCGCAAAATATTGGTTTGATCAGCATTTTGAAGCTTGTGGTATAGAAATTAGCACTAAGACCCTGTCACTCATTGTAGTAACAGTGTATAGGGCTCCATCGGGGGAGCAATGTATGTTCTTTTACCAACTTGAATCTCTCTCTCTCTCATATATATTAAAAAAATAAAAATACTGTAGTCTTAGGAGACTTTAACATTAACTTTCTAGATTATGATAGCAGTAGAGCTGACCTGCTACATATAATGAACACGTACAACCTCACACCAGTGGTAGACTTCCTCACAAGGGTTACGAACTACTGTTAAAGTCTTATCTATAATATTTTCATTGATGAGAATAGAAACATGAATGTAACAGTAAAACAAGTCCTAAATGGTTTTTCAGATCATGATGGCCAATTTGCTAACTGTCAATGATAAATGCCCATACAAGGAGTACAAAGTCTGTAAAAGGTCATTTGGGGTAATTATGAAAATTTCATGATCTTAAACAGTTATCTTCAACTCATTGACTGGAGTCTAATTTATAGAGCACTGAAAGTCAGTGACAAATTTAACCTATTTTTAAATTAATTTATGTGCCACTTTGAAGCTGTCTTCCCTCTAACAACTGCAAAGAACAGGTACCAGAGTCATACCAGCAAACAGTGGCTCACAAAAGGAATAAAATCTTCATGTAGGACTAAAAGACTGCTTTATGTTTCTCTCAGAAATACTAATGATCCTGAAATAAGACCTCATTATAAAAGGTACTGTAAGATCTTAAATGATATTCTGATAAAGACAAAAAGTATATTCATCAAATCAGAAATAGATAATTGTTGCAACAAAATAAAAACCATCTGGGGTATTATTAAAAGAGAAACTGGTAGCTAATCAAACTATGCAGAAAATATTGAAGTTGGACTTAATGGGAATATCATTGATAACAGTGAAAATGTTGCAAAAATTTTCAACAAGCATTTTTTGACTGCAGCGGATAAAATAGGGTGTAATGGTTCTATAAATGAGGCTCTGAATCTTTTACAAAGAAGTGGAGTTAATGAGACATCCTAGATAAGCATGCTTCCTGTCACTGTCGAGGAAATTAAGAAGATAATAAGGACCATGAAAAACAAAAACTCAACTCGTATTGACGGTATTTCCATCAAAACTGTTGAAACACACACACATTTTCATTTGTGAAGTCCTATGCCAAATCTTTAATGAATCACTCAGACTAGCAATTGTCCCTGATAGACATAAATATGCAGTGGTGAAACCATTGTACAAGAATGGTGACAAACGAAGTAACCAATTATCGTCCTATTTCACTCTTAACTTGTTTCTCCAAGATTCTCGAGAAAGATTCTTGAACATCTTAGTAAATACAATATTCTCAATAAAAATCAATTCGGTTTCCAGAGAAACATCTGAACAGAAGATGCAACATATTCTTTCACCAATGCAATTCTTGAATCAATCAATAATAAAATGTCTCGCTGGAATTTTTTGTGACCTTTCTAAGGCGAAAAGCATGAGATTTTTCTGAGAAGGCAGAATATTTTTGGTTAACTGGAAACTGGGGAACCGGTGTCCTCTTCTTGGGGCACAATAAACTGGGGAGTCCCACAGTGCTCTATTCCGGGTCCTCTACTTTTCCTTATTTTCATAAATGACCTTCCAATGTGTACAAGGGCTAATATAAAATTTACTTTGTTTGCCAATGATACGATTCTGGTAGACAATTCAACAAATACTAATCTTGAAATCACTGTAAATGAAATTTTTCAGGAGACCTTTAACTTGTTTACCTCTAATGGATTATCACTAAATTTTGAAAAAACTCAATTGACTCAATTCCATAAAATCCAAAATATCGAAGGTGAGAATGTTAAATACAATGATGGGAATTTAACAAGAGTAGAGTCAACAAAGATCCTGGGTCCACTTGTTAATAGCAATCTAAACTTGTCCTTACACATTCCTCACCTATATAAAAAACTAAGCTCAGCAATTTACGCTATTTGTGCAATTGCTTCCTTCAGTGACTTAAATATTTTAAAAGCTGCCTATTTTGGTCATTTTCATGCCCTGATGGTTTGTTGTTGTTGTTCTCGTCTTCAGTCCTGAGACTGGTTTGATGCAGCTCTCCATGCTACTCTATCCTGTGCAAGCTTCTTCATCTCCCAGTACCTACTGCAACCTACATCCTTCTGAATCTGGTTAGTGTATTCATCTCTTGGTCTCCCTCTACGATTTTTACCCTCCACACTGCCCTCCAATGCTAAATTTGTGATCCCCTGATGCCTCAGAACATGTCCTTCCAACCGGTCCCTTCTTCTTGTCAAGTTGTGCCGCAAACTCCTCTTTCCCCAATTCTATTCAATACCTCCTCATCAGTTATGTGATCTACCCATCTAATCTTCAGCATCCTTCTGTAGCACCACATTTCGAAAGCTTCTATTCTCTTCTTGTCCAAACTATTTATCGTCCATATTTCACTTCCATACATCGCTACACAACATACAAATCCTTTCAGAAATGGCTTCCTCACACTTAAATCAATACTCGATGTAAACAATTTCTCTTCTTCAGAAACACTTTCCTTGCCATTGCCAGTCTACATTTTATATCGTCTCTAATACCACCATCATCAGTTATTTTGCTCCCCAAATAGCAAAACTCCTTTACTACTTTAAGTGTATCATTTCCTAATCTAATTCCCTTAGCATCACCTGACTTAATTCAACTACATTCCATTATCCTCATTTTGCTTTTGTTGATGTTCATCTTACATCCTCCTTTAAAGACACTGTCCATTCCCTTTAACTGCTCTTCCAAGTCCTTTGCTGTCTCTGACAGAATTACAATGTCGTCAATGAACCTCAAAGTTTTTACTTCTTCTCCATGGATTTTAATACCTACTCCGAATTTTTCTTTTGTTTCCTTTACTGATTGCTCAATATACAGATTGAATAACATCGGGGAGAGGCTACAACCCTGTCTCACTCCCTTCCCAACCACTACTACCCTTTCATGCCCCTCGACTCTTGTAACTGCCATCTGGTTTCTGTACAAATTGTAAATAGCTTTTCCCTCCCTGTATTTTACCCCTGCCACCTTCAGAATTTGAAAGAGAGTATTCTAGTCAACATTGTCGAAAGCTTTCTCTAAGTGTGCAAATGCTAGAAATGTAGGTTTGCCTTTCCTTAATCTTTCTTCTAAGATAAGTCGTAAGGTCAGTATTGCCTCACATGTTCCAACATTTCTACGGAATCCAAACTGATCTTCCCCGAGGTCGGCTTCTGTCAGTTTTTCCATTCGTCTGTAAATAATTCGTGTTAGTATTTTGCAGTTGTGACTTATTAAACTGATAGTTGGGTAATTTTCACATTTGTCAACACCTGCTTTTTTTTGGTATTGGAATTATATTCTTCTTTAAGTCTGAGGGTATTTCACCTGTCTCATACATCTTGCTCACCAGATGGTAGGGTTTTGTCAGGACTGGCTCTCCCAAGGCCGTCAGTAGTTCTAATGTGATGTTGTCTACTCCTGGAGCCTTGTTTAGACTCAGGTCTTTCAGTGCTCTGTCAAACTCTTCACGCAGTATCGTATCTCCCATTTCATCTTCATCGCAAAATAATTTATTTAAAAAAGCGGATAAAGTGTCACTAGAAGCCTTCCTAAGAGAGAATCTCCATTCCTTCCGAACTGACTATGCAAATGTACATGAGATGTGGCTCAAATTCAAAGGTATAGTAGGAACAGCAATTGAGAGATTCATACCTCTTAAATTAATAAGAGATGGAACTGATTTCCCATGGTACACAAAACAGGTCCGAACACTGTTGCAGTGGCAATGGAAAAAGCATGCGAAGTTCAGAACAACACAAAATCCCAAAGATTGGCTAAAATTTACAGATGCGCGAAATTTGGCACTGACTTCAATGCAAGATGCCTTTAATAGGTTCCACAATGAAACATTGTCTCGAAAATTGGTAGAAAATCGGAAGAAATTCTGGTCGTATGTAAAGTACACAAGCAGCAAGACACAGTCAATACCATCGCTGCGCAGTGCCGATGGTACCGTTACCGACTACTGTGCTGCTAAAGCAGAGTTACTGAACGCAGTTCTTCGAAATTCCTTCACCAGGGAAGACAAATGGAATATTCCAGAATTTGAAACATGAACAGCTGCTAGCATGAGTTTCTTAGAAGTAGATACCTTAGGGGTTGCGAAGCAACTCAAATCGCTTGATACGGGTAAGTCTTCAGGTCCAGATTGTATACCGATTAGGTTCCTATCAGATTATGCTGATACAATAGCTCCCTACTTAGCAACCATATACAACCGATCACTCACCAATAGATATGTACGTACAGATTGGAAAATTGCGCAGGTCGCACCAGTGTTTAAGAAGGGTAGTAGGAGTAATCCATCTAACTACAGACCTATATCATTGACGTCAGTTTGCAGTAGGGTTTTGGAGCATATACTGTATTCGAACATTATAAATCACCTCGAAGGGAACGATCTATTGATACGTAATCAGCATGGTTTTAGAAAACATCGTTCTTGTGCAACGCAGCTAGCTCTTATTCGGACGAAGTAATGGCCGCTATCGACAGGGGATCTCAAGTTGATTCCGTATTTCTAAATTTCCGGAAAGCTTTTGACACCGTTCCTCACAAGTGACTTCTAATCAAGCTGTGGGCCTATGGGGTATCGTCTCAGTTGTGTGACTGGATTCGTGATTTCCTGTCAGGAAGGTCGCAGTCCGTAGTAATAGACGGCAAATCATCGAGTAAAACTGAAGTGATATTAGGTGTTCCCCAGGGAAGCGTCCTGGGACCTCTGCTGTTCCTGATTTATATAAATGACCTGGGTGACAATCTGAGCAGTTCTCTTAGATTGTTCGCAGATGATGCTGTAATTTACCGTCTAGTAAGGTCATCCGAAGACCAGTATCAGTTGCAAAGCGATTTAGAGAAGATAGCTGCATGGTGTGGCAGGTGGCAGTTGACGCAAAATAACGAAAAGTGTGAGGTGATCCACATGAGTTCCAAAAGAAATCCGTTGGAATTCGATTACTCGATAAATAGTAAAATTCTCAAGGCTGTCAATTCAACTTAGTACCTGGGTGTTAAAATTACAAACAACTTCAGTTGGAAAGACCACATAGATAATATTGTGTGGAAGGTGAGCCAAAGGTTGCATTTCATTGGCAGGACACTTAGAAGATGCAACAAGTCCACTAAAGAGACAGCTTACACTACACTCGTTCGTCCTGTTAGAATATTGCTCCGCGGTGTGGGATCCTTTCCAGGTGGATTGAGAGAGGACATCAAAAGGGTGCAAAAAAGGGCATCTTGTTTTGTATTATCACGAAATAGGCGAGAGAGTGTGGCAGATATGTTACATGAATTGGGGTGGAAGTCATTAGAGCAAAGACGTTTTTCGTCGTAGCGAGATCTATTTACGAAATTTCAGTCAGCAACTTTCTTTTCCGAATGCGAAAATATTTTGTTGAGTCCAACCTACATAGGTAGGAATGATCATCAAAATAAAATAATAGAAATCGGAGCTCGAACAGAAAGGTTTAGGTGTTCGTTTTTCCCGCGCACTGTTATTGAGTGGAATGGTAGAGAGATAGTATGATTGTGGTTTGATGAACCCTCTGCCAAGCACTTAAATGTGAATTGCAGAGTAGTCATGTAGATGTAGATATAGATCTATATCCTCTTCCATTTCCATAATACTGTCCTCAAGTAAATCGCCCTTGTATAGACCCTCTACATCCTCCTTCCACTTTTCTGCTTTCCCTTCTTTAATTAGAACTGGGTTTCTATCTGAGCTCTTGATATTCATACAGGTGGTTCTCTTTTCTCCAAAGGTCTCTTTAATTTTCCTGTAGGCTGTATCTATCTAACCCCTAGTGAGATAAGCCTCTACATCCTTACATTTGTCCTCTAGCCATCCCTGCTTAGCCATTTTGCACTTCCTGTCGATCTCATTTTTGAGACGCCTGTATTCCTTTTTGTCTGCTTCATTTACTGCGTTTTATATATTTTCTCCTTTCATCAATTAAATTCAATATTTCTTCTGTTACCCAAGGATTTCTACTAGCCCTCGTCTTTTTACATACTTGATCCTCTGCTGCCTTCACTACTTCATCCCTCAAAGCTACCCATTCTTCTTCTACTTTTTTCTTTCCCCCATTCCTGTCAATTGTTCCCTTACGCTCTCCCTGAAACACTGTACAACTGCTGGTTTAGTCAGTTCATCCAGGTCCCATCTCCTTAAATTTCCACATTTTTGCAGATTCTTCAGTTTCAATCTACAGTTCATAACCAATAGATTGTGGTCAGAGTCCACATCTGCCCCTGGAAATGTCTTACAATTTAAAACCTGGTTCCTAAATCACTGTCTTACCATTATATAATCTATCTGAAACCTGTCAGTATCTCCAGGCTTCTTCCATGTATACAGCCTTCTTTTATGATTCTTAAACAAAATGTTAGCTATGATTAAGTTGTGCTCTGTGCAAAATTCTACCAGACAGCTTCCTCTTTCATTTTGTAGCCCCAATCCATATTCACCTACTATGTTTCCTTCTCTCCCTTTTCCTACTGCCGAATTCCAGTCACCCATGACTATTAAATTTTCGTCTCCCTTCACTACCTGAATAATTTCTTTTATGTCGTCATACATTTCTTCAATTTCTTCGTCATCTGCAGAGCTAGTTGGCATATAAACTTGCAATACTGTGATAGGCATGGACTTCGTATCTATCTTGCCACAATAATGCGTTTACTATGCTGTTTGTAGGAGCTTACCCACATTCCTATTTCTTTATTTATTATTAAATCTACTCCTGCATTACCCATATTTGATTTTGTATTTATAACCCTGTATTCACCCGACCAGAAGTCTTGTTCCTCCTGCCACCGAACTTCACTAATTCCCACTATATCTAACTTCAACCTATCCATTTCCCTTTTTAAACTTTCTAATCTACCTGCCCGATTAAGGGATCTGACATTCCACGCTCCGATCCGTAGAATGCCAGTTTTCATTCTCCTGATAAAGACGTCCTCTTGAGTAGTCTCCGCCTGGAGATCCGAATGGGGGACTATTTTACCTCCAGAATATGTTACCCAAGAGGACGCCATCATCATTTAACCATACAGTAAAGCTGCATGCCCTCGGGAAAAATTACGGCCATAGTTTCCCCTTGCTTTCAGCCGTTCACAGTACCACAACAGCAAGGCCGTTTTGGTTAGTGTTAAAACGCCAGATCAGTCAATCATCCAGACTTGCCCTGGCAACTACTGAAAAG
This sequence comes from Schistocerca gregaria, assembly GCF_023897955.1. NCBI lineage: Eukaryota > Metazoa > Arthropoda > Insecta > Orthoptera > Acrididae > Schistocerca > Schistocerca gregaria. The sequence goes on along the minus strand of NC_064931.1, from coordinate 515,593,493 downwards.
GCTGCTGCCCCTCTTCAGGAACCACACGTTTGTCTGGCCTCTCAACAGATACCCCTCCATTGTTGTTGCACGTACGGCCATTTGTATTGCTGAGGCATGCAAGCCCCCCCCCCCCCCCCACCACCACCACCACCACCACCACCACCACCACCACCAATGGCAAGGTCCATGGTTCATGGGGGTAGGCCTGATGGCCTATGGAATTATATTCTGGGGAAACCAGCCAAAGGCAAACAAAATCTTCATAGTGCAGAAAAGTCATTAGGATTCTGTGTGGTGTCAATTACAGACTTTCCTGCAGGAAACTCTTCCAAGAACTGAGAATACTCACAACAGTATCTCAGTACATTTTCTCTGTCATGTGTTTCTTGTGTAAAAACCATTTTCTTTTTGAAATGAACAGCATTTATCAAACCTATGACACTAGGGTAAAAATGATCTACATCTTGAGCAAAAGAATCTAAGTATGGTGCCAAAAGGAGTACACTACTCATGCATAAAAATATTTAATGCGCGTCCTCAAGCACTAAAAAGTCAGTTGCTGATTCGCCTACTTTTTAAGATAAACTTAAACAGTATCTTCTAAGTAAAACCATGAATTGTTTTTGATCTATTGTAAGTCTGTTCAATGTGATTTACAACTTTTTACAAAAAACAATTGTTGCAAACATTTTTTCTATGTAATATATTATTCATTGTACACCCAAGTAATTTATCGCTAATGGGTCTACAGAACACAAATGAAATAAATAAATTAAATTAATAAGACAGAATAAGCACTTCATTTTGTACAACTGTGAAAGCAGCATACAACCTGTAGTCCAAAATAGTAAAACACTGTTTGATTTAATTTTACTTTTCAGTAATTATACATGGCTATGTAGTTCAGAACTCAAGGAAGAGTTTGTAGAGATTTGGATACGGTCTTCAACAACTTGTACAAGCTGAAGAAAATGATCTTCAGATAAGGTGTAGCATACAAGCCCTTGTGCAGTTGTGCATGAATGTGATTCCAGAAAAGTGACCTAAACCCTAAAAGAACGGGCTTGACTATTATTAATAATAATAATAGTAATAATAATTGGAAAACCACGCTTAATATTCAAATAATATCACATCACAGCCAATACAGATTAAGCGTGGAATATACCAAGGAGACTCATTAAGTCCTTTCTGGTTCTGTCTTGCTCTGAACCCACTATCCAACATGCTAAATAATACAAATTATGGATATGATATTACTGGAACATACCAACACAAAATCACACTGGCAGCCAGAAATCAACATCTTGACCAATTACTAAAGATAACCGAAGTATTCAGCAATGATATAAATATGGCTTTTTGGAACAGACAAATGTAAGAAAAATAGCACAGTAGAGGGAAAACACACTAAAAAAGATTATTATATATTGGATAACCACAGTGACTCCATAGAAGTGATGGAGAAAACAGATGCCTATAAATATCTAGGATACAGACAAAAAATAGGAATAGATAATACAAATATTAAAGAAGAACTAAAAGAAAAATATAGACAAAGACTTCAAAAAAATACTGAAAACAGAATTGACAGCAAGAAACCAGACAAGAGCTATAAATACTTATGCTATACCAATATTGACCTACTCATTTGGAGTAGTGAAATGGAGTAACACAGACCTAGAAGCACTCAATACACTTACACGATCACAATGCCACAAATATAGAATACATCACATACATTCAGCAATACAAAGATTCACATTAAGCAGAAAGGAAGGAGGAAGGGGATTTATCGACGTAAAAAAAACCTACATTATGGACAGGTATACAATTTAAGGAAATTCTTTGTAGAACGAGCAGAAACTAGCAAAATACACAAAGCAATCACTCGTATAAATACATCGGCTACACCATTGGGATTTCATAACCACTTCTACGACCCTTTAGATCACATAACATCAACAGATACAAAGAAAGTAAATTGGAAAAAGAAAACACCACATGGCAAGCACCCGTATCATCTAACACAGCCACACATCAATCAAGACGCATCCAACACATGGCTAACAAAAGGCAATATATACAGTGAGACGGAAGGATTCATGATTGCAATACAGGATCAAACAATAAACACCAGATATTACAGCAAGCATATTATTAAAGATCCCAATACCACAACAGATAAATGCAGACTTTCCAAACAACAAATAAAACAGTAGATCGCATCACAAGTAGATGTCCAATACTAGCAAACACAGAATACCCCAGATGACATGACAATGTAGCAAAAATAATACATCAACAACTTGCCATACAACATAAACTAATAAAACAATTCCCACATACCAGTATGCACCACAAAATGTACTGGAGAACGAGGAATACAAATTATACTGGAACAGAACCATTATAACAGATAAAAAATCACATAACAAACCTGACATCATACTCACCAATAAAAAGAATAAATCAACACAACTAATTGAAATACCCATAAAACAAATATACAGAAGAAAACAGGAGAAAAAATTGAAAAATACACCCAACTGGCGGAGGAAGTCAGACACGTGGCATCAGGATAAAGTTGACATTATACCAATTATACTATCAACTACAGGAGTCATACCACACAATATCTACCAGTACATCAACGCAATACAGCTACATCCAAACGTATATATACAACTACAGAAACCTGTAATTATTGATACATGTTCAGTTACCCGAAAGTTCCTAAATGCAATGTAACATATACCGTACCGTTAAAAGGAAGTCACGCTTGATCAAAGTCTGCGTCACTTTCCATTTTTAACCTGACATAACTTCTGAGAAAATTATCATTATTATCATCATCATCTTATCAGTAAGTGGTCAGAGTTGTTCCCTCTGTTGTATAAAACCATCAGCCTCTCTTGGTGTGTCACACACTAAGCAACCAGAATCTGTTAATATGGAAGCTTTGCATGAAATTCCTAGGAGAAACAATTCTAACAATGCAAAGCTCACACCCAACCCCCTCCCATCCGTACATACTGGGATGTGAAATTGTCACCAAGACAGTTTAACTACACTGATTTAAGGAAGGTCCTACAAGTTCACTTTCAACAAGAAAATTGTACACTGTTAAAGCAAATAAAAATATAATTTCTTAACATGGCCTCAATCAAAAATTACATGTTGTTTTACAATACAGTTTTCCTTCACAGAATGTCATTGATTCAGTAATTAGTAATAAATTTCAGGTGAGCGGCCCTACATGTGTGATTATCCAGGCTGTACAAAAGCATTCACCCAAAGTGGTCAACTCAAAACTCATCAGCGATTGCATACTGGAGAAAAACCATTTGTCTGTTCTGAAAATGGGTGAGTGGTGCTAAATTTTATAAATCTGTTGAATGACCTTTCATTTCGTTAAATAAAATTTTGTGAATATGGGTTAGTTTGTAGATTCATAATTCTCCAAAACATGCCTTCTTCAATGTGGATCTTAATTTTGGTCTGTAAAGTAAAAATATGTTGTAAGGGATAATTATTGAAATGAAAATTAAACCTAAAAACATTTTGGGTCTGTTTTCGTATTACATTATTTTCTATACTTAGATTATGTAGAACTTTCTTTACATCATTATATAACTTGCCATTTGCAGAAAAATGTTTTGCCATGTTGATTGGAGAGTTAGCAAATAATCTCTCTGTAAGTGTAAATTTTTTTGTCTTCATTTGCAGATTCATCTGTTGCAGAAACATGCACAATAACGTGATACATGTTCTTAATTAACATTTGCAGATTGACTTAAAATTGATACATATATAAATATGAAAATCCATAAAATTCAGTGACCGCTTGTATAGAAAACTTACCGTATCACTGTCCATATAGTAAAGGTACAAGAGGGGGAAGGGGAGGGCGAAGACTGCTTATGACAGCACAAATACTCAAAAATGTTTTGGCACTAGAAAGCTTGGTTGTTAGCATAATATGTGGACCTAAATTCCTGTATCAGATGAATGTCTCATCACTTCCCGTCTGAAAATTAACATTGTATTCTGGGAGCTTAGAAGGGTTGTCTTCAGTGCTCTTATTTAGTGAAATTGTATACATCGTATGTTGCTGCAACTACAAGCATAAAATGAGTTTTTAACATAGCATGGAGGTGATATTGACAGCAACAAAGTTTTGTATTATTTTGTTCCTTTCATGTGGTAAAAGAACAGTGTTAATTTGATTTTTGGATTAGTATTGTTTCTTTACCTTTTGTAATACTTAGAAATGTTCTTTCCAAATGGACAAATTGGAATTCCTTGCCATTATCATATTCTTTATTTTGGATGGTTTATCACCAACATAATTTCATAGTTTCTGGGGCTTTTTCAGGTGCTAAAGCCTTCATTTTCAATAATTAAGAAAGTGATAGCTGCGTTCAAATCTGCTATATTTCTCTTGAAGATGAGCAGCATGAAGAATATTCTAAAACTGCAACTGTGTCTAAAAATCTACTCTCAAATTTGTTGTTGGACAATTGGTGATGAGAATGTATAAAACAGCTTATGTCATAAGCGCATCTGAAAGAGTAAAATAGATTCTACATGAAAGGTTAACCAGGGGAAATCTTTATGCAAGATGGGTGCCTGTTTTGTTGATAACCAACAAAACCAAATGTGAAAATGAATGTTTGGGTCATTTAAAAAGTATTCAACCAATTTCGTGCACCAGTTGCAATGACTGAGATATGTTCACTCCATGCTAGAAAGAAAAAAGCAATTATAGTAGTAAGTATAAACCAGTGAGCCTGCACAAAAACAATGTTAATTTTATGTGGTCACTGTTTTCTAAGCTGAAAGGTGTAAAGCAATACCTTGCAAACACTTCGCAAATTTTCTGGAACAACTGGGTGAACACATAAGTGAGAAAATGTTTGGAATGCACAATAAATTCTTTTAACAGGATAATCGAAGATGCCTTGGCAGTTGGAAAAATATATTATTGAAAGTGAAAATTGTTGGAATATGTATTGTCTTCACCATTTCCAGCACCCTCTAATGCTTAGCTACAGTCACAGCAACACAAATTTGTGGGTGGAAAAATGCAGCAAAGGGATAATGGCAGCAATAACTGCTCATTTTGGCAACCATTCAGCGTCATAATTCTGGAATGAAATCTGCTCTTTGGAAAGATGGCGGGCAATGTAAGATTTATAACCAGGAGCTATGTGAAAGAAGTGCAATTTTTGCCTAAACAGTATTCCACTGCCAGTTAAAGTGTTTCTTAATGACAGACAGTGAGTCTTCATGTACAGAATTTTGGAAGGTAAGGTGCAATTAGGGTGGGATTATCTAAGGGGATAAACTTTATTTAGAGAGTAGATGTGTTCAGGTTTTGTGTGTGTGTGTGGGGGGGGGGGGGGAGGGGGGGGGTGTACAGCTACATCACAGGATAGCTCTGCATTGAAAGTACAATTGCTGAAGACAATATAAGGATATAAGATTAATACCATGCAACAATATTTGTGGTCTGTTGTGAAAGAGTCAGAAGAGTCCTCTTCAGGAATGGTTTGTAAAAATCTCGTGTAACATCAGTTATAGATTATATACACTCCCATCCATTTCATTTTGTAAATACTGCATGCATTTGGCTTTCCTGCTGAGCTACGAATGGGCCATTTGGTTTTATATTGACCTAGGGGATAGCACTAAGGTAAGAGTGTATTATGTGACTCAGTGATGGTATCGTCTAACAATGCCAGATCTTTTCAACTAATTGTGGTCACTGTTATGTTATTGCCAACCCATAGTTTCAGGTCAGGACCTATAAACAAACTTGTAAAATCTGCCATTGGCAATGCTTCATAATTTTCTTGTATTTAAACAGGTGCACAATTAGATTCACTCATGCAAATCGCCACTGCCCTGAGCATCCGAATGCAACACTCCACCGAAGTGATGATTTTGTACTGCGACCTGTTACGTGTAATCCAGAACAGTCAAGTGATGTTCTTCGCTGGCTTGAAAGGTGAGACTATCTACAAATACTTTTTCACCACATTTTTTTTGTTAATAATGTTGCTTAGTTAAATGAAAAAAACTTTATTTTCCACTACTTACATGTACCAATATCTTGAACAGCTAGTTTTCAAACTGAAGTCGTACACGCACGGTGGAAAAGTTGATAATATATAACAGAAGCAGGTTCATCTGAAAGATTCCACTCAGTTTTATTATAATGTATGAGAAGCCAAATTACTCTCATTGTATGGGGATTTGTATTTCAGAAAAATAAATGGAACATCATCCCAGATATGGCTGAAATTGCCACCTCTTTGGTTTGGTTAAAGTTATTTTTATGAAAATGTCATTATTGCAAAAGCACAGAATGATATGTAATACACAGTGCAGGTGATTGCAGGTTGGGTCTATTCTGACACATTGCAACTGAATAATGTGCTAATGTTACCTACAGATCAAATTGGAATTAAGATCAGTCATTGGAAACTGGATGAAATGAAACACGCAATTATAGAACAGAAAAATGAGCTGATAAAAGGTTCAGTTAAAACAGACCAAGATCAGTAAAAGAAAAGTTGTGGCATACATGTGTACAAAAAATAAATGAAGAAATTATATAAAATAGAAAATAAATTTATGGGTGAATTTAGTTTTCATTATTGAAATAAGAGTGAGTAATGGTGCAAAAGTAATCATTACTGTTTAGCTCCAGTGAGTTATATTCAAATTTTTGCTCTGTTTAGATGCTTTCAGGATATCTCTAAAACCTTGCAGGTTAAAACTGTATACCAGAATGGGATTCAAACCTGAAATTTCAGCTCTACTGCTGGCAGATGCTCTGCTGACTGAAATATCCAGAAATGACTCGAGACTTTCTCTCATGACTTTACTTTCTTTGTGTGAGTCCTCGTGTGGCACAAAATTTTAATCTGCCACGATGTTTCAAATCAGTACAAACTCCACTGAATATATTCTGGATATTTATTTGTTAATGTGAAGTGTGTAGTCAAATGTTATTCAATGCAGGAAATATTGACACTAATATATTTTCCATTTATCATCATGATGTTAAAAACTGGCTTAGTCCGTTTGAAATGTGGCGACTGTTCAAGTAATAAATGTCATTAAACGTCTGTCGTGTTGCTATACTGGAGCAGGTGAAATGTATGAAATAACAATTGAATGAAATCAATGACAAATGGTACCACAATTGTGAAAAACAAAACTAAATCATAAGCAATGAAATGGGAAAAGGGGGGGGGGGGGGAGAAGAGATGTATCTTTGTGACATGAGCTTAAAGGCAGATATGTTATTGGCTAAAACTGTGTCTTTATCAGGAATATTGACAAAACAGAATTTTATGCTCCCAATACAGTTAAATATTTGATTATTCAGTTATTTCAGATTAATTTTTTAACGAGCCATATTACTGGAACAACAGTTTCTACTAAAAATAAATTGTTACTCTATATTTAATGTTACTGCTTTAAATTTTTTGTCCTTTCCCGTTAATTAAGATTTGTCTTTTGCATATTTCTGGGAAATGCAATATAGTGTTTTTCCCAACTGTTATTAAATTTAGTCTGTAGAAGTTTGTCAGTCAAGACCTCCATAGTTTTGAAATGTTAAAAGAAGTGACTTTTGTTTAAGGTATCGGAAGGAGAGAGAAGACAGAACACCGAAGAAACCGGAAAGGAGGAACAAGGCAAAGAGGAATGATGTGGAAAATGGCAGTCTGTCTTGCAAGAAGTTAAAAATTCGTAAAGGCCTGGTAACAGTAATGGAACAAGAAAATGTTCAACATAAAAAATCTAGCATTCAGAGAGCCACCATTAATGTTGAGCAAACTTGTATAAGAAGTTGCATCCCAGGAGATGTGAAGCAGAATTTTAAATTAGATGTGAACTCAGATTCTGCAACTTTAAATGGCAATGGTGAACTGTACTCCCATGAAACCTGCAAAATACGGAAGGACAGTGACATTAGAGTTGAACAACCAAAGAAAAGATGGTTACGAGAAGCATGTCGAGATCAAGCTCTGTGGGGGGTAAAGAATGAATTGGCTCAACCAATCCAGTGGAATGACAGAGATGATTGTACTGCCAGTATGTTTGAAGAGCTGAGGCCTATGAAAGAGTGCCATGATGCCAACCAGTTGAGGCCAACGGTGTTAATGTTGGCTGCAAGGGAAGGTGAACAGTCTCCAGCAGATGATGGGTATTTAGTTTGGCAAGCTCCCAGTAACCAACCAGATGATAATTTGAAATGGATGGGAGCAATGGCTCTCATGCAGCTATCCAAAGCAAAGGAAGTTGAAAATTTTGATTCTGAAAGTGCTACTACTCCACTAAACCTTTCTCAGCCACGATATATGGAACTGTAGATGACAGTGTAAGTGGTGGTTTTTAACAGTCAGTTAAGGCTGCATGCAGTATTTATACCCCCAGAGAAGTGTTAAAGGTTTTGTGACTGGATAAAAATATTTAAGAATCTTGATGTGATTTTCTTACAAAAAATCTTAACATTATCAGACTGGGGGTTGCTTGTATATTGACAATAAAAAATTTTATTTCTGCTGTTAATAATGGATGGTGCCCTGCACCAGGATGTAAATGGTGCTATCAAATGGTCTGCCGTCATTTAAGATTATATTATCACACAAAATGCAATGATGGCATAAGATGATTATTGTATGATCATAGGTTTCTGTTCAATTAATGTTCTGTGGAAAGTGTTACTTCACATCAGCACCTACACAAGTGGTGGTAGACATTTGTTTATCTGTTATTTTTCACAACTTACAGTGCATTACTGCATGCAGTATTAATAATGCATTGCCACAGTGCCCAATTTGGTAGTTAGTTTTTTGGAAGTTTATGCCACTTAAGTCACTTCAAAAGTCATTTCTCCTTTTTAGAAAAGGTACGTTAGTGGTAAAATTCAAGAGGCCATGCTTCAATTAGCATATATTTGCCAAGCTGTGGTTATTTCTGTTAACTGGTATTTTAATGTAAAACCTTTTTAAAAAAGGTATATTATTTAAACAAACTTTTAATGTAGCTAATGCATAACCTAGCAACTGAAAAATGTACAGTAACTGCTTTTATTTAGCACAAAGAATTTTTTATATAATTATTGCAAGGAATGAAGTTAAATTTGTATAATGTTGGAATTTTAATTAACTATTTACAAACAGATTTATGGAGATCATACTTAAGAATCTCATTATGTGCTTCAAACATTGCAGCTTGGAGATTTGTAACATATTTTAAATATGTTTTTTTTAAATTACTATATTGTTTTGTAAGATATTAGATGCTTTTATTTTTCTTGTATGAATGTTAATGTTACCTTCTGTTTTAATCTTTATGCGTTAATACTGGAAAAATGACGACCTGGTACAAAAATGTGGAAGTTAAAAATAAATATTGTTTTAATTTAAATATATCTTTAATGGTAAGCATAGTTACTGTGCTGTTCATTGTTTTCTCACTGGATTGATTGGTAGAAGCTTTGCATCCATTCATTGTCCAGCACATTGTATCAAATGTCAGCTGTTCCTTTGTTGGTGAGAAATTCCTTTTCTTAAACCTCTAACTGCAGGCGATTTTCAGATTTTCTCAATTGTGGGGCTTCCTTATTCGCTAATTAGAGTAGTTGTCAGTATAAAATAGTAGGTATACAAATTTAAGGCTTTTTTTGGCCACTTGTTGCCAAATTGCCTTTTGACTTTTGTCTAGAGTTCTTCGGCCGATATTTGTTTGATTTTCCTGACTCTTTCCAGCACAAATGGCTGGCATTATCAAAGCTACACCCATTATTGATGGTAGTGTGCAGGAGTTGATCTCACGACTGCAGGTTATATGTACCCTGCGCGCAAATATCAAAGGGGATTTTTTGGGGTCATTACCGCTGTGGTTCTCCCCTTGCTACCTGCAATGATCGTTTGCTGCAGTACGGGAATCCAGGAGTCATTGAGCTTCAGGATTTCCTCTTCCTATAGCTTCCCTGACCAAGTGGATGAAATAGCTGTTCTCTACATCAAGAGCTTCTGTGTTGGCAAATTTTATTATGTGGTTAGTCTAGCAGAGTGTGTGCTCCACCATGGCAGAGTTCTCTGTGCCCCACCCCGGCAGTGCCGCTTATGTTCAGTGATCCTGGTGTTGTGTGTCCAGTAATTCCAACTTAGACTTTGACAGTATTGTGAAATGGGTAGTTGCTGCTCATCATATAGTGGAGATGTTGAGTCACAGATAGGCACAACAAAAAGACTGTCACTGTCAACAAAAAGACTGTCAAACACAAGTCTCACACGTCCTCCCACCATCACCTACTCCAGTCTGTTCACAAGCATCACCATCAGAGGCAGAGCTACCTGTGAAACAGGTCATGTGACCTAAGAGCTGAGCTGCAATCACGGTGCAGCATTCTACATCAGTATAACAACCAACAAGCTGTCTGTTTGCATGAATGGTCACAGACAAACTGGGCAAGAAGCAGCTGTGCCACCCAGTTGCTGAGGACACTGGCCAACACAATGTCCTTGATTTCAATGATTGATTCAAAGCATGTGCCATCTGTATACTTCCCATCAACACCAGTTCTTCTGCCTGCAACATATCTTATGTTCTCGTAACCCCGCCACCCCACCCCCTTCCACCCCCGGCTGCAACATTTGTTAGTCATTGTCCTTTACCACCCCCTGTTCCCATTCCAGCATTACACAGCCCTCTGTTCCACCATCACCCCCACCATCCTTTTACTTATCTCCGTTTCTGCTGCCCCCCCCCCCCCCCATTCTTCTGTTGCACCTAGCTGCCCTACCCCATCCACACCTTGTTCCTGTATCCCACAAGCAGCACTTTACTATCACCCACCCCTACCCTGCTATCCTTTCCTCTCCCCATCCCAGCCTCCTCCTTACCCCCACCACCCAGATTGCTTCTACCATCTTGTGCTGCTGCTTGCAGTCTGGCCTCGGCAGCCAGAGATTGACCGTGTGTGAGAGTTGTGACTGTGTGTGTGTGTGTGTGTGTGTGTGTGTGTGTGTGTGTGTGTGTGTGTGTGTGTGTGTGTGTGTGTGTGTGTGTCACTTCTTATGTAACTGGTGGAGTACTCGTTGCTACTCAGAATGTTTTCTAGGTGTTTCATCTCCCATCTGAGGTGCTGCACCTCACATATTCGTCTCGCTCGCTGTAAGTGTGTATTAATCGTGCCTCTTTTCTGGCTCAGTTGATCAGTTTGTGCAAGTATCGGTTTGTGGGTATCTGTTTTCGATAAACACTTTGTCCCAATTTTTCACCTTCTCTCATGACCAGCGGATGTAGAAAGCGTAATTGTTGGTCCTTTTCTACCTCCATGGTAAATTGTATGTTGGCATCAAGACTGATAAAGTGCCTTAGGAAGTCACCGAGCTGTACCTAACCATGTCTCCACACAATGAAGGTATTGTCAACATATCTGTATCACATTTTAGGTTTAGTGCCTGTGCTTTGAAATGTTCCATGAAGTTGGCCATCATTGGACTAAGTGGACTACCCATAGCGATGCCTTCCAGCTGTGTCACTCTACATGAAATAGCTCATGCTGAGACATACATGAAAGAGCTTGGTGATGTCTTGTGAGAAAATGGAACTGATATATTCCAGAGCAGTGGTTGTCAAACTGTAGTCTGCTGGCCACATGTGGCCCACTGTCAGGTCTCAGCCTTATTTTATAATTATATGCTTTTAGCATCTAACAGCAGGATCCAAAAAATGTCGGCTAACATTGAGTTTCTTAACAGTGTGTTTTACATGCTCAGTAACAAACAAAAATACTTAGAGAGGTGGTAATATTTTACAATGTGTATAGTTTTGACGTCAATGAAGCCATTAGCTTTATTAAGTTTGCGACCTATGTCAGGATCAGAGTGATACGTAATGCAGCCAGTGCAGAGTAAATATAGGTGAGGGGGGAATATTTTATCGTGTGTCTTCCAGTGCTGACAACTCGAGTGTGTGCAGCTAACACAGATCAGCTGCTGTGGTATAAATGCCAAATGGAAGTAACGTGGTTTTATGAATGTGCTTTATAGAAACTCATATCCAGGTGTGGTACATGTTTGTAGCAAGTAATATGAGATCAAACTGAGGCTGTTGTAATACAATGCAATTATTAAAAGAAAAATGACATCCCGGACATTTAGTTAACATTTGTAATCATATCTCATGTTGGAGTTACTATATAACGTACTAATTTATGTAGGTTATCAATTAATAATAAGATTGAAGGTCTGGTAAAGTGGCTAGGGCAGGGAAAGTGACCATTGCATATCTATTGCCATGAACAGCACTGCTGCCTGCTGAGAATTTCGAATATAGATTGCCATATTTGTCAGTGAGATTGGCAGAGGAAGCTAGTTGTTTCTTTTTTCAGTAAAACTTTTGATTTTGGGTCTTCTGATCCAAGGTATTTCATTTATATTATTATTTTTACTCACTTGTATGAAGAATAGTTTTTTACGATATCAAGATTTAAACCTCTTTTTCTCCTATAAATGTAGTTTCTTTTTATTTCAGTTTGATAGTTTCTTCTTTTGATCACTAATGCCGACATGGCATCCACTTGGGAAAAGTGACAAATATGTTCACCCCAGTAAGGGTTAGTTACTTCCAAAGAACACTTAGAATACAATAGATAAAACTGACATCTAAAGTCTTTTATATACAAAGCTGGCATCAGTTCTATCCCTTTGTGACAATTCTAATTAAGTTATTTATAAACGGCTCTGTTGCAGCCACTTAGTGTCCTTTTGGATACTAGGTGTGAAGGTGCCTAGAAAATGCGTCCAGAAATTGGAAAAACAAACATGGGATCCTGTTGTGATGGCAATGGCCACAGTATCCTCTTAGGTACAGAAAATTGCTCACTATGTAAGTGTTCAGAAATATGCATGTGGTTCCAGTATATTATGTTCCTTCTCACTTAAAAATATTTGGTGTGATATAATATGTAGATTCAAAGTGGGTAAGCTTGTATCAATGACCATGGTTTGATGAAAATTGCTTTTGTCTTCGAGTAGCCACTTTACCACCACCACCCCTTCCTATGCAGCCCGAGATGTCACTCTAAGCTGGTCAGGGTGGCCGAGCGGTTCTAGGTGCTATAGTCTGGAACTGCGTGACCGCTACGGTCACAGGTTCGAATCCTGCCTTGGGCATGGATGTGTGTGATGTCCTTAGGTTAGTTAGGTTTAAGTAGCTCTAAGCTCTAGGGGACTGATGACCTCAAAAGTGAAGTCCCATAGTGCTCAGTCATTTGTCACTCTAAAATGTGAATATTGTCTCATAAGCAAGAAAATTTGATGACTGTTGCTCCAAATAATCCGTGTGGCACTTTGGTACACAAAGGAACGTCAAAGCTAACCAAACTGTCCTTTGGTTCAAGTTTGTTTTTTCAGCCTGTCTGTGAAATGTCTGAGTATTTTAAGTACATGTCAGTCTTTCCTTCCTGCAGATGGAGCATAGGGGCTGTGGGGCCAGGAGCACTAACTATTGGTCTTAATGGAACATTATTCATATAGAGATTTGGTATTCCATACAGTTGAGATGGTAGGGCTTGTGTGTTGCGCAGGTTGCTATGTGCGCCGCAGAGAGGGAATATGCCATAATGAACTGATTCGTATTCTGGGAGATCCACTGTGTCTGATTTATGCCTAGATTTTTGTATGTCATCTGGATCTAATAGGTCCCGATCTTCTGCTCCTAATCTTTGGTCTTCATTACAAAGGTCGCATTTCTCTTGTAGGAAGGTGATACCAGTACACTTGATAGTTTGTATGTATATATATAATATATATATCTCCCTCCCACGATTCTACTTGCTGCATATTCTGACAGTTTCAGTGTATATTTCCTTAGTTCTTTTTAGTTCTTTCACAATAAAGGTTCTGAATGTATGCTTCAGTGTTAGCAATGATATTCTCCTTAGGTATAGTTATCTGATGATATTGAATTCCCTCCTTTTTGAAGGACACTGTTTCTCTTCTGTCAGTTGTCGTTCACTGAGGTTGACCACTGTACGTACCGCACAGAATACGAATCAGTTAATGAGGACATCTTCTCTTTCAGTGGACAAATAGAGGAACCTGCGCAACACAGAAGCCCTCCCACCTCAGCTGTATGGATTACCAAAGATCCATAAGAATAATGTTCCATTAAGACAGAATGTTATAGTACTCCTGGCTCACTGACACATAAACTGGCAAAACTTGGCGTTTCTACTGCAACAGTATGTGGGAAAGACTGACACATACAGAAAAGACTAAAAAGACATTTCATTGAGAAGCTGTAAAAATCTAAAACTTGGACCAAACATAATCCTGGTTAGCTGTTCACCAAAGTTTGTTTACCTAAGTGCCATTCAATGTTTCTATAGAGTATCAGTTCCAGTTTTCCACAAGACGTCACCAAGCTCTTTCATGCATGTCTCACCACGAGCCATTTCAAGTGCAATGACACAGCTGGAAGGCATCGCCATGGGCAGTCCATTAGTGGCAAACTTCTTCATGGAACATTTTGAAGCATGGGCACTGGACCTGCCACCTTGTAAACCTAACCGGTGGTATAGATATAGCAACGATACTTTTGTTGTGAGGAGCCATGGTGAGGAACAGTTTCGTGACTTCCTAAGACACTAAAGTCTCCATTCAAACATAAAATTTACCATGGAGGTAGAAAAGGACCAACAGCTACCCTTTCTAGATGTGCTGGTCACAAGGGATGGTGAAAACCTGGGCCGCAGCATGTATAAAAAACACATATGGATCAATACCTGCACAAACTGCCTAATTACCATCTGAGCCAGAACAGAGATACGATTAATACACTCGTAATGCAAGTGAGATGAGTGTGCTCCACAGCACCACAAATGGAAGATGCAACACCTAGTGTTCTGAGAAGTAATGGGTATTCCAACAGTTGCATAAGAAATGTCACAGAATCTCACTTGGTTAAGTGACACATCAGAAAAAGGAGGATTAGGTATGTCCTTTCTGCTATACATTCCTGGAGTGACGGACAGAATCGGCTATATATTGGTCAAATAGTGACGAACATCAGAGCGTCTCAGATCAGCAAATACTGCTGACCAAGTAATTGTGGAGAAGTCTGATGGCATAACTGAACAATAAGTCAACACCAGGATCAAACATAAGTGGGCATGTACAGAAATCAGCCGTGGCAGAGGACATACTGTGCAAGACTGACCATCTAGTAAAATTCGCCAACACTGGAAGCTCTTTATCTAGAGAAGGGCTATCGCAACTGCTTCTTCAGGGAAGCAATAGAAATAGACAAACATAAGTTTCAACAAAAAAGAGGAAAGCCTCAAGGTGAACAGATCCTTGATTCCCATACTGAAGGTAGCAAGGGGAGAACGCAGTGGTAATGACCACGTAAAAGCTCTTGGATGTTGGTGCACCAAGCACATGAAATTTGCGGCTGCAGGCTCGAATCAAGTCCACCACTAGCAATGGAAGGTAAAGCATTTGATAATGCCAGCCACTTGTGCTGGCGAAACATCATAAAAATCATCAAACGAATGTCGGCCAAAGAACCCAAGACAAAGCCAATTGGCAATCTGTCGATTATAGGAATGTAACAAAAACCAAAACCTTAATTTTTTTGTCATTAATGTAAATAATGCAGGAAATACAAAAATCTTGTCATTATAAAACTAGGTAAAACTTACTGATAAATTTTCTGAGTGTTGTATATCTTGAAGCATATTCTATACACAGTCTCGGAATGTGGATACAAAATTGCTGCCAAGAGAGGATAAGTGTGTAACTATGTGAGACTGTAGAACATGAAAAGTGCAACTCCCGCTGTTTCAGGCGGGAAAATAGTGACTGCCAATATTCTAGAGCAATAGAAGTGTATTTGATGGGAAAATAACCACTTCTGTTACGCAAACAGAGCAGACATTGTCAGGTGTAATGATCCTTGACTCGCGAAATAGTCAGGAAATAGCTGAACGCTTCACTGCATTGCCCATGGCTGGAGGGTTAAAGGAAACCTTTCATTTTACAGCGAAAGTGAGACAGAAACCTCAATGTTAACAAATAGGGTTTTAATCAGCAAAGGACAGCTTTTTATGCTGCTTTTCAGGCTTCAGATTTGTACATTCAAAACTGCAATTTACAAAAAGCTTACCACAAGAGCTGCAGAAA
This sequence comes from Schistocerca gregaria, assembly GCF_023897955.1. NCBI lineage: Eukaryota > Metazoa > Arthropoda > Insecta > Orthoptera > Acrididae > Schistocerca > Schistocerca gregaria. Next base: position 515,577,291 of record NC_064931.1, on the reverse strand, counting down.
TTGATTTCCTAACGTGAAAAACAGGGTATAAAACTGACGTTTGTGAAATAAGTGTAATGCATAACCTCTGATTAATGTAACAGCCTGTAGAAATTTGTCAAGTGCTCTGTTCAGTTTCATTTCATCTTTTTTATTTTGTATTTGCAGTGGACAGAATTCATAAGTTAGAAATAAAATTGTAAATCTGAAATCACTTAACTTAAATGTTTAAATGTGGAATGTTGGGATTGATGATCTCATTGTGAAGAAAACTGTAATGTTTGACATCTCTTTTTAATAAGAGTATTCTGCTGTTAACACTAATTACTTCATGTGTGAATCAGAATTACTACTCGGAAGCATTGGAGTGTGTTTTGGAAAACTGTGATTTTAATCTAATTGAGTTATGGAACTTTTATTTTGACGAAACTTATTTTGTAAAGAATGTAAATAAATCTCAGTGACTGACTAAATTTGTATACTAAGTGTAAATTTCACGTCCATTCAAGAATTAAGATTTTGTATGTTTGTAGCAATTTTCTCATCCTTCTGTAGTACCAGTGGTAGTTGAGACAGGCAGTGTGTGATTAATAGTACCATTAAACCTACATAACATCAAATATCCCATCTCTTGAACTATAATTTGCAATTGTTAAGTGAAACACCATGTGTAGATGCTCTAAATTGCACTAGTACATAGATCACAACATACTGAAAAATGTAATGTCAGTAGGTTAATGTTGGGGAAAATGTAGCACATCAGTTAGAACATGTTATTACTACCTGATGACTGAATTAAATTAATAGTATAATTGAAAAGTGACAGTGCTGATTCATTTTGGTTAGTCTCTGTAATTTCCATCCAGAATATTTAAGTTGCCATATTGCTGGTGAGCACTGGGAATTGTAATAAAAACCTGTTGTGTAGAATGTACATTAAACACTGAACAGCATTTTGTAGACCCATTTTATATGCACTGCACCCTAAGAAAGAACTATAACTGGATCAGAATAACAAAGTGATTTTCAGCTATTTGTTTACAAGACAGCTAGGCATAGCAACAACAAATCGGAGAATGAGTTTGGTTATGCTGTGTGTTCTGTTCACTGATGTCACATCACATCACACCACTACAATGGCCCCTAATGTAACACTTGTTTCAATTTTGTTGTTTGCATTGTTTTTCTGTATGACATTAACATATCAGAATGTTGTAAACAATTAAAAATGGGCACAAAAATTAGACTTGCCTTCTATCTAAACAGAGTACTGCCAGGCAGCATTTGGGTGTATCCAGAATGGATGTGCCCATCTGTTGCTGGTGCAGCCATATTGCGTGTACAGGCAAACATGAACAAACATTGCCTCCTCCCATGCTGGACTGTCGGTCACTTTATTGTTATCACTGTATACAGCTGAACATTGCACTCAAGTTGAGGTCATTGGACACTGGACACTGAACACTAGCTGACTTGGATAAGGGTAGATGACGCAAGGAGGCAGGTATACTGTGTTTGAGAAGTTGTTATATTTTCTTGATGTAATTTTGGGAAAGCCAAGGAAAACTGAAATTGAGCTGTCTTGCTTCTCTGCATCCTAAAATGTAATTAAATGCTTATTGACGGACTTCTTTTGGGATTCTCTCCCAGATTATATGTTCATGTTATATACATTGTGGACATTTCCTTGTAGATATGAAAGCAGTCTTAATAGTTTTAATGCCTAGGTATTTACATGTGTGTGTACCCTACTCCATTATGTGCATAAACATACAGCAACGCACTGAATACTAGACATATAGGTCACATTAATATGTTTGTCACTGTTGTAAGATAAGTATCATAGTTCTGACTTATTAAAATACAATGAAAGAGGCTCTCTGTAATTGAAGTTAATGTTGCTTGAAGTAAGACTTCATGAACAGAAGGTTTTAAGGATTTTTTTCCAGTGATGTGTATTTAATCCTACAGTAACAAATCATTTATGGTTTCAGTTGGAAGCTTTAGGCTTAGATCAGATATGTTTCATTAAGAGGTGTGTGAGAGATCTTTTGGTTTTCAGTAGTAATGAAACATGGTGAATTTAAATCTGCGTCAAGACATAGTGTTTGCACAATATTACGTGGGATAAAATCTGAGTACATTTAACGAATTCCTTGGAACGTGTCACAATAGATAGAAAATCTGAGTCTATAGAAAGTTTTGACAACAATGAAATTGTGTACACTGGTACTTAAGACAAACTTGCATTGCTTTGGTTTATCACTATGGGAATATATATGTTGACTAATTGTGTAACCTATTCATTTGGTTAAAGTTTCCAGTGTTTAGTTACATCTGAGCTCATAATTCTAAAACCAAGAATTGCACACAGTGATCACTTTTCTGTTTTTCGTTAAAATTATGACTGCAATAAGTTACAGCATTTCTGTAATTTGCATCACACTATTGCTGTTGGTCAGTAGTGATCTATTACACATTTTAAATGTAGTGTTGGCAAAGTATTGGGAGGACAGCAAGATGTAGTTTTACGCAAATGGCCATGGCGGTGTTACTCTAAAACGCATTTTACTTATTCAGACCCTTCTTTTTTCCATATCATGTGAGGGTCAGGTATCATTGGTCTTTGTACCTTATTGAGACATGGATAGCCAAAATAAACCTTGCCTAAAATGTCTGACAACACAAGTTACCTTAGGTAATGAGTAGGAGAACTGTTCTTTGTAAAGTTGTTGCAAATGACCCTGCTGATGTCCATGCAGCAGTATCCGCTGTCTTGATTATAGTGTCCCTAAATGCCAGTATTTGAAGGCAATAGTTTTTGTGGCTGTCTTGTACTTTGCAAATAAAGAGTTAAGACTCCAGGAAACGGTCGCAGTATTTCTGTCTTTATCAACAGTTTTGGGCACCTTGTTTCTCTCTTTTTGTGTTTACCTCTTGACTGTGATGGGAAACTTGTTACTGCTTCCTTGTCGTAGTTGCTCTTTTTATATTTTAAATTTCTTTTCAACTATGGCAGTTTCTAGTTGCAAGTAGTATTATCGGTGTCAGTGTCATTCCTAGTATTTCTGCTTCCCTCTATTTACATGTCATTTAAATGAGAGGGTTCAAGTTATGACCATTAATGTGGCTGGTTTGAGAGATTTTTAAGAAAGGATAACATTCACCATTGGCTGTAGAAATCATTAATTTCACTATTGTCGTTTTGGCCTTTGGACTATTTTCAGGTGGTACTGCAAAAGATTTTACTTCAGTTCACTTCAAACTTTACAATCCCCTGCCATGTTGGAGGGTTGAAAATGGCGTGAATATTATAGTCTTTAAAAAATTCTGAGAGATTGTGAACCCTGACCATGGGAAGTTAATCAGGCTGAAAAGTGTTAATTCATTTTCAGTACATCAGTACTTTTTATGCCCAGGGAAAAATGTTTGATGTTGAAGAGCACTACCTATTTGAGTCTTATGGAAACAAGCAAATTTATTTACCCCATATATTTTTGAACCGCCATTAATTAAACTCGCGCTTCCGAAAATAGTTTTCAAAGAAGGTTTCATATGAGACAAGTGGATTTCTACATGCATTCCTCTACATTCAGGTGATCGTCGGTCCAGGAGAATAGTTGGAACATAGTCCAGCTGACCAGATTTTTAAAAGTTGTCTCTCTGTTCAGTGTGTCCTGTAATATGAAGCAAGTTTCTCCTCTGATGTGGATAAGAATATTATGTAATGCATCTTTAGTAAAATTTTTCACAAGTGTTGTGTGGCTTTGATGCAGTAATATAATGGTCACGAGGACGTTTCAGTGTGAGCCAAGATTATGAAAAATACACTTAATTTGCACACCACTTGGTTTACCCACTCCGAAAAGCAGTAATTGTAGAAATTTAGATGAATGCAGTACATTTCAGATGTGCAAAACACCATAAGCTCTCATGAGATTTGCATGCTAATGCCTCAGAAGAGGGAACTAACATCCACCTGAAATTACCTGCACTGAAAAAATATTTGCTATGAGGAAGTTTAACAAATTGACTGCTGCATGCATAGTGAGGCATGTTTCACTGCCAGACCATGGCATAAGATTATGCCATGGCTTCTAATGTTCTCGTATCATTCAACATGCCAAACACTGTATGAAAGAATTAATTTTATTGTTATGAGTAAAGTATGCCTCATGATTGTGAGTTGCTGACTTGGGACATCAGAATTGCCAAAAAAGTATGTCGTGTATTTCACAAAACAGATGCAGTGCAGTCCCTTTAGAGGATCTTGCAGTTGTGGTGATAATAATATCAATAACAATGTAAGGTTACTAAGGAAGGGGAAGGTTTCATCTGAACACTTGTTTTGTGGCTTAAGTTTCTTTTCGGATCTTGTTGTGAAATTGACTTTATTTCATGCAATTCAGTTTTGTAGGTTTCTCACAAGTGAATAACATACCATATAATGACAGGTGTAGGCCATAATCTTTTATGGATGGTTATTTCACTAGAAAACATTGCTAAACTGGAGTGATATATGGAAAAGAAAGGAGTATGTCCTTATTCCACCCAATAAATGTTACTTAAAGTGGTACAATGTTACCTATGCGTTTTGTGTTCTCATGTACCTTGCAGAATTTACAGGTAATTAACTGTAAGGTGAACATAATTATCTGTTGCCTAATCAATAAATTTATTGTAAATTCCAATTTGAGCTTGAGCAGTGAGGCTTTTGACTTATATGGTCTCTAGAAGTCATTCAGTAACTGGATACCCATTCCGTTGCAATAAAATCTGTAAGTTGTGAATGACATGTATACACAATATGGCTGAAACAAATGTAATTTGTATTCTGTTTTCTTATGTGAATTTCTGCTTATTTTGTGCTTGATGATGAAATGGGAAATCAGTGTCTTAATGTACTGACTACACGTCTGGTCCTAATTACGTCCTATGAACAGAACCTAATTACTAGCATATATAACTGTAGCTACAGATCTGACTCCACTAGACATTTGATGGAGAACAAAATCAGTTGTTAGATTAAAACTGCAATATAGGTATTTTATTAAAAACCTTTAAGTAAAGCAGCAGGTTAAGAATGATGCATGTGAACTGCAAAGGACAGGTGCTCTTTAATTACTAGTACAGCATACTTTGCACACAGGCCTTGTGGAACTGCTTTCTCCATCCTGCCAATCTCTACAGCATTTTATTTTAATGCCAGAGGATGAAATAATATACATAAGTCTATAACTTACTATGTTAATTCAGTCTGCTTTTTGAGTCTAAGATTGATTGATTGATTGAAATTAATAATGTGATACATATCTGCATTTTTATAATGTTTATATTTCCTGTAAATCTTTGAAGTATTGTAGAATAATAATTATTTTAGCAGTATTATTCCTAGATATGACTGTGATTTGATGTACGTTGTATAACTGCATTATTTAGTCATAATATACAGTGTGTAACGGGTATAAGTGAAGATATTTCTGTTGGTGCCCGAGGACTGTGTATTGAACATTACAACAGTATTTATGTCATTTGCAGACCAATAATTATAGCTACTACAAGTCATATGTTTTTAGGTTAGGTAGTACCTCCAAGTACATGTGGCAAGAGAGAGCCATGAATGCCTATTTCCCCCTGGGCAGCAGGTCAGTTGTTGAAGCATGGAGGCAAAATAGTTAAGTCTGTACTACAGGTGTAGTCCACTTAAGTGGTGCAGTTATGACCATGCAGATACAGGTTGTAAAGTTTATGATGTGCTTGTGGAGAAACTGTTGGAGGCAGAGAGAGAAAAAAAACAATAATGCTGATGTACCACATAAAAATATCTACACCTATACCCAATACTACTGTCACATTTTTGTCATACTGGTTGCTGACAACTAAAACCAGTTAAATGAGTATTTATTATACTTGAAAACCAGTTCGTATAAAAGTAAATGTTTTAAAAATAAATCAGTGTTTCTTAGTCACATTAAGAGAGATGCAGTGCCTACTGTCTCAGTGATTGGGTGGTGTTGTCTGTTCTTAGTTCCTGCCCTAAATTTTATAAAGTGCTGCTGTTAGTACCGAAAAAAGATAAATCTGACAATACTTTGCAGTAACTGTTCAGTTACCAGAGGTTCCATTGAATGAAACTTCAATTGGTTGTAGTCAAATATTGTACCTGTCACAAAAAGTGGATAAAAGAATGAGATTTAATATCTTGTTCCCCTTTTTATGTCTATGATGATACAGTTTCTATTTTTGTATAGACTAATATATCAAAAAAAAAGTTTGATACAGGTTAAATGTAAATAAAATTTAAATTTTATAAGCAAACTTTGAGCTGGCTTTTATTTTAGACTAGATGCTTGAATTTGTAATTAATATTTGTCACATACTAGAAAGGACATTCTGCATATGCTTTTCCCAATATGTCTTAATGTTACATGTGCTTGTATTTTTGTTGTAATAAAGAGATCCTCTCCAAATTCATCTTCATCAATGCAAAGTCATCACCTTTTTTTCTTGTTGAAATCAAGTAATAACCTTGACATCAGTTTTCAAATTCATAGATAACATAATTGTGTACTAAAATTGAAACATGAGACTATTTAATGGATGAATTACACTGTAGAACCCTGTAGAATCCTGCACTGAAAGATCACAAACCACATCTATTTGGATCCAACAAATAATGATGAGTGAGCTTCTTGTACTGTTTCTCAGATATAATTTTCCATCCCGCACATGTTTAAGAGATTGTGTTCTTATAAACAATGTGTCATTGAGGATAGAGTGCCTGTCACGTTTGAAGTTACAAATTTAATTCACTGTACTGAAAGATACATATTCCTTGTATAATTCCAATGCCTTTTATTTTTTCTGTTTTTAGTTGGTGTGTGTGTGGGGGGGGGGGGGGGGGGGCCTCCAGTGAACTGATCAATAAAATTCATGTCTTTGTGTGGAAATAGGAACATTGAAAAACATAAAAAAAGAGATACAAGCAAGTAAATGTACAACCAAACCAAATCTACTGAAGGACTTATATGTAGATGAGTCGTTACAAATAATTACATGAAAAGGTTACCAGTCCAAAGAATTATCTCTGACCCTTAACTTGGATTTTTAGGCAGTTGTAATTGAGTTTGCTCACTTTTTCCTAAAATGTAAGCATCTGTGTGAAATGGGAAACGAGACTTAAATGAAATGGCAACATTTTGCCAGTATGTAGAAGCACAAGTTCAAACAGCCAAAATCGCTTCTGTACAGCCTTTTGGAATGACCAGTTTCTGCAAACTACCTTACCATCATCAGATCTTCTGAACTACATTTCACTGAAATGTGACCAAATGTATCTTACATCATATCATATCACAGAACAATATTTCATGAACATGAGAATAACTGTATATCAGCAAGTCAAGAATAAAATAACTATTATGTAAAACAACATACAAATTGCACTGATAATGAAATCTCATGTTAATACAGTAGCAGAATGAAGAATCATTCTGGTAATGTACAAACCTGAGCTTTTATAATCAGTGTTATATATACTTTGTTTTATGTAATAGTTATTTTATGCTTGACTTGTTGATATAAGTTGCATTTGGTAAAGATTCAGTGAAATCTAGTGCGAAAGATCTGATGATGACAACGTAGTTTGCTGAAACTGGTCATCACAATAAAGGCCGTACAATAGTGATCTTAGCTGTTTCAAATTTTACTTCTATTTCTGTATGTATAAAAACCATTAGTTTGCTTTGGAGCTTCAAGTGCTGAGAGAATTTCTTCCCAGATTGCATAAGATATGTGACTAACTGTTCTCTGCTACTTTGAAAGTTGTCATTGCCCATTCCTGACACAATTTCACCACAAGAACATATGAACTGTTCATAAACTGCACTGTTCCAAATACTGTCACTGTTGGGGTAAAAGCCCCTATAAGAACTTCTTTATGATCTTCTGCTAACATAAATTGCCCTTTTGCATCAATAACAAAGCTGAACACTTGTCTCCTGGCACTTGACACTTTTTATGTGACCCACATTTTATGTCAAATTTATTAAGTTGTTATTAAATCCTACTTCAAACATTTTGCATTTTTTTCATACTTAATTTCAACTTAAAGTTGTTTTTATAAACAAAATGCAGCTGTAGGATACATAAGCAAGAGAGATCAGCTTTAGATGGTAGTGGTCTACCATGTGAACTTGAAAATGCTACTCTTTATGCATGTCCTTAATTACAGGTCAGAATGTACATAACATTTTATTCAAAAATAGCCTCCTCCTCAGCCAAAGTAACATGTGAGCAAAATAAAAAAAAGATGTGAATTACAGTTGGGACTAATCACAACCCCTTACCAAACTTATGAGTGTTACATTGAAAGACAGCAAAATTACACATGTAAAAAGAATCTAATTATTTTTTTTTTAAGTTGTGTTTGTATCAGTTGGTGTCCTCTGAAGGGGATTGTTTCCCCATTCTGAGCAATCCCCTCAATTTATTTCAGAACAATATTCAAAGAGGTACATGACTTCTAACTAATACATCAATCTTGGCATTAACATGTCAGTAATCGTCTAACTGATGTTTTCACCATTTGACTGTTATCTTACTCCTTCTATTGCAATTTTGGCTTTGTAGCCATTGTCAAGTGAGACATTATTGTTCTTTAGAAATTAGTTCATTGCACGCTGTGATACGTCTCACGATCATCATTATTTGACCATACAAGGATCACCATTTTAATGCCACTTACTTGGTATGTCAATGTGCAAAGTAAAAGCATCATGTGGAATGCCAACAATCTTTCAATTGCAGTTGGGTATGCAGGAGAAATAAATTAACAATCAGCTGGTGAAAGCATAATCATTTAGACAATTGTGCAGGACTGTGGCTCTTAATAATAAGAAAATCATACAGCAATGTAAGTTTTGAAACATAACTATGCTCATCTCCTTTCACACAGTTTTATGTAAGTAATTATCATCACAAGTACTGAATACAAATAAGATCTTTTTTTTTTTTTTTACATGTTCAAGCGTAATTACTTCTTGGTTTGAAGATGACATCCACTGAACCATCAGGAAAAAGTAGGGTTTCAAACACTTGCTCAAGCCGTTTGCTACTACTCTGATACTCCAGTTTGAATTTTTGTAGAATATAAAATAAAATTAGGTAGAGATCTTGTTCAGCAAACCGACGACCTTACAACAACAAAAACTGTGTTAAAATACATCATAAAAATATAAATACTTATCATTTTATTTATTAAATGCCTATATGTCAGATTTTATTTTCAGCAAACTCAGAAATGCTTAGTTCAATCAAGTCTCACATTATATTTTCTTATTTGATGCATTTATTATCTATCACTCACCTATTTTACCATAAATTTTTATTTATATTCATGGGCAACTTGTGATGAAAAACTATGTAGTGGTATAAAATAAATGAAAACTCTTCTCCACCCCCAGATGAATAGCTAAAATACTTTTAAGGGGTGAAAAAAACTACAACTTTCATTTCAGCCCATTTCACTCATTAGCTAAGTTGTGAATTTTTCAAGCATCTGTCATAATTTCAAATAAGTTATCTGATTTCTTGGCAATATTGAATTGAGCCTGCTGGTTAAGGTATCTCTCATGTAAAATTATATTGTGTTAGGGTTGTAGCAAATCTCCATTATTCAATAATATGAATCCAATGAATCAGCAATATTTAGTTTAATTTATTTGTTTCACACCGTTAGAAAACTGTAACTTGACGAGAATGTGAGTAAAGAAGTAACTGTCAATCATAAAGGCAAAAAGAAAACATAAGACTGATAAGATGTGTCTGCAGTTCAAAGAACATGGCCAGCCCCACCACAGGTTTGACTCAGAGTCACTGACCAGAGTCCTCATTTTTCTATCATTCGACAGTTATGTCCAGTGTCAGCAAATATGCTGGTTTTACTTATTTGAGTGATGCCATCAGTAGCTCGTAGTTATACATCACCTGCACTGTATGCTCATCATGCTTGGGAACTTTGAACAGCCCAGAGTATGATGGTTGTAATGCACTGCATCAGTTCTTGACACAACATCACAGTACTTTTCAAGATCTCAGATGGCAGGACTTTGATTTGGTGCAGCAAATGTCGCAGTTCTGTCTCTACTGGTAGCTGATGTGTTGAAAAATACTCTGACAGTAGACATAATATTCCTCCATAAACCATTTCTGCTGCTGATGCCGCCCCAATATCTGGCTTACACACTGTGTGGAGACACAGTAACACACATGGAAATGCAGAGGTCAAATTGTTTCCATGACACATAAGTGCAGCATTGAATGTTCTATGCCAGGGCTCTACCATGTCATTGCTTGCCTGGTGGTAGCTGTTTCTATGGTGGTGCTGGAACACACAACTTGGACAGTGATAACTCGATGTGTCATTCCTGATCTGTAGTAACGTGAGCTAAGCAGCCAAAACGGGATATTTGGATGGTTAAAAAAAGTCCTTGCTTTTGTCTCTGCAAGGTGTCACCAATTGGAATCACCTCTGTTCACTAAGTGTATCTATCAACTTTAGTAAATATACTGCAATATCCTTCTGAAGGCAGTAGCAAAGCCACAGTAACTACATGGGCATGAGAGTAATGCCCTGTTGTCTCTGTGAACTCTCCCTCTGGCTTGTGTACACTCCTGCTCTCTTTAAAGTGCTGACATGCTACACACATTCTTGCCCATTGATGACAGTCTTTCTTTATAGTGGGCTGCAATCAGCTTAATGCATGGTTTTGCACTAGGGTGAGCGAGGTTACAGATACTGTCAAAAACTGTTTTGCATAGCATTTCAGGCACAAACAGTCTGGGGTTGCAGTTCAAAACACCACACCAAATTAGGTCCCTAGCACCTAATAACTGCAATTGCTCAAGCTGCAGAGCTCTCGTAAATATTCTTCCAGCCATCTGTCTGTAACTTGTGCTGCACTGAGTCGCCTGTAGTAATCGGTACACATGATGACCACAATTCTTTTTTAAAAGAAAGAAAAAAAAAAGCTACCACGTTTTCTGCACCTTGTACGTGCCTCATGTCTGTCATAAACTGGCCAACAGATTCTAGTTGGCGAAACTGTCATAGAGAACACTCATCCTTGTGCTTGCTACAAGCAAATGTGATAGGTTCGTGGTCGGTATAGATTATGACCAGTCTGTCCTCCACGTAAGGGAGGAAGTGCCACACAGCTTCAGATATGGCTACCACCTATGAGTCAGCCTTTGTGAGCTCACAGGAGAAAAAAAACCTAAGGGCTTCCAACTCTTCGACATACTGATGAAGAGCTGCACAGATATCCTGCTGGCTATTACCTACCACTACAGGTAATGGCACATCTCGGACTGAGTGGGACAACAGAACTGCTTTCTGTAAATTTACTTCTACCTTTTCAAAGTGGTATCCGCAGCAGGGGATGTCATTACCTGACAATGCTGTTATCAGTAGTGCCTATGCATCTGCTGTTCCCGGCATGTGCTTCGATAGAAGTTTACAATTCCCACGAATCTTCTCAGTTGCTGGAAATATATTGGGTGTGGAATGCTCTTAATGACCTCGATCTTCTATTTTGATGGACAAATATCAGCCGCTGAAACTGTATGACTGAGGAATTTTACTCGATACTGACACAGAACATATTTTGCTTCATTTATTATTAGCCCATATTAACTTATCCTGCTGAACACTCTTATCTTGTGTTTCTCATGCAGTGCTGCCATTTGTGAAAATATTGGGATATCATCAAGATAAATGAAACAGAAATTCAGTCCCCTTAACACCTGACCTGCAAAGTACCACGATGTCCGGGTGGCATTTTTAAAACCGAATGACATACGTAGATATCCAAAAAGATCAAACGGTGTTATTATAGTTTTCGTGGGTATGTCCTCTTCGACTATTGGTATCTGATGGTAAGCGTTTTACGATGGACCACACCGAAAATGATAGCTCCGGTTAGCACATTTGTGAAATCCCTTATATTAGGGACTGGATAGCCATCCGGGATGATACATATGTACCTTCCACAAGGCCTCCAGGTACCGTCTTTCTTGTTTACCAAATTCAGTGCTGATGTCCATGAGATGTCTGATCTGCTTATAATGCCAACTTGCAACATCTCTGCAGACTCTGCTACTGCTGCAGCCTAATGGTTAGCCATTTAGAGACTAGCATGCCAGGTGTTGTTTTAATAATGTGCACCATGGTATGCAGCACTTTACCTATTTGGCCATCAATTCCTGTATGGTGTGTACAATAGAGTTATAGGGTGATGAGATGATATTTGTACCAACTTTGCCTATTGTACATGTAATGACTTCACTGTGCTACACTAACAAGAGAACATTCCAATCTGATATGTTGAAACCCGTCCTGAAATTTTTTTATACAAGAAGAATGCACCAAAAGACACACAATGTCCAAATTTTAGCTGCTAAGACACACTCCAAATACTTGTTTTTTTCTTTAACGCTGAAAATGGAAAAATTCGTAGCTCCCTAGGCGGCTGGAGAAATGTACACTCCAGCAGTAGCTGTAGCAGACTAATTGCACAACACAAGGGTACACATAGTTGGCTGACAGCACATTGGTAAACAGCTAACACGGCACAATCTTTGAAAGTGAGAAGCTGCCACTTCATACTCGTTATTTACAGAGCGGTATGTAGTAAGCTCCTCCAATGATAAATAAATGTACCGGTACTGGTTTTGTGAAGTGTGTTCTAATTTGTGCAAAATATTACATGTCGCTATATTTTCTTTCTTTGAAAGTGAGGACTTGTCAGTTACATACTAGTTATTTACATAATGATGTGTATCACAAAAGTACTAAGAAGCAGCTCCCCTACTCCTAAATAATGTGCTGGTCGTGTGATGTGTTCTAATTTATGAGAAAAGTTAAAATTCGCTCTCAGGGAAGTAGATTCTTTCTTTGCTCTTGAAATTAACTGCAACAATGAGAAAAAGTACCAGAATACTTTTCGTCTGCATATTTTTTTGTTTGAAGACGTTCTTGCTTGATAAGAAAATCTAAAGTAACTGGCTTGTGGGTATTCTTTTATACTTAACAGGTGGTTTAAAGTGTGACCAAGTCATCTATTAATTCATTCTCACGTATGTTAGTCCTTTCTCTTGTGTTTTTTGTTCTGACAAGGAGGTAGTTTGTTTTTGCCAGATAATCAATGTGTTTTGAATATTCACTCGCATTGCCATGTTTTATCCTCAATTTTGTAAATTATTGACAATAACAAGTCCCACGCGCTCTCAGAAATGTGAAGGTAAGTAATAAAATTTTTGCCAATGGTAGGACGTGAACTAAAATTATCGTAACTGGGATTCCCACTCTGCGCTCACCGCATAGCACTTCACCCATTACATCACAGTGATGTTATATACATCAAAAATTTTTCCTCTTTCATACAGTACTGAAATCTTTATACGTTCATAAATCATTATTTGACATTTACTATCTATAAATTGCACTGTTTCGAGAGATCCTCAGCGTGCTAGTGTATTGGGACAAATGTGGTATTAATATATAACACCAAATATGGGCGTGACGAAATCCAGTAAGGTCTCAAAACCAGGTGCCTCAGTCAAATTATATCTCTGAAAGGCCCACCACCTGAAGACCTATGTCTACTATTTCTTAGCTAATTTCATGGACATTCATTTGAGTGATGTCGACATTTATTTACAAACTGTGGTGACTTTAGAAGAAACGGGAAATAACTCATGACAATTTCATGAACTGTGATTCAAACAATGATCGTTGTGCTGACTGAAGTCCAGAACAAAAATAGAGTGCCTTCCAAACCCCAAAAAAAGTGTACAGTAATAGCTTTTAGTGACAAAGAAAACACTGTAAATTTTTTCATTAGACGAAGGAGGGAGAAAGCGCTTAAACTTTAGTACTGTGCAATGCCGCTTTCAATTTGTAAAATCTGAACATAAATTGTATAAATGGAAGAAAGATTTACACAAAGTATAAAATATGTGCCAAAATGGAGTTTGCAAAAGTGTGAAAAAAAACTATTTGAAATATTTAGAACTCCTCAAGAGATTCAACGTATCATTACCAAGGTACACTATGTGATCAAAAGTATCCAGACACCCCCAAAAACATAGTTTTTTTCATATTATGTGTTTTGTGCTGCCACCTAGTGCCAGGTACTCCATATCAGTGACCCCAGTAGTCATTAGAAATTGAGAGAGAGCAGAATGGGGCACTCCGCAGAAGTCACGGACTTCGAATGTGGTCAGGTGATTGCATGTCACTTGTGTCGTATGTCTGTACGTCAGATTTCCATACTCCTAAACATCCCTAGGTCCACTGTTTCCAATGTGATAATGAAGTGGAAACATGAAGGGACACGTACAGCACAAAAGTGTACAGGCCGACCTCATGTATTGACTGACAGAGACTGCCAACAGTTGAAGAGGATCGTAATGTGTAATAGGAAGACATCTATCCAGACCATCTCACAGGAATTCCGAACTGCATCAGGATCCACTGCAAGTACTGTGGCAGTTAGGTGAGATCTGAAAAAACGTGGATTTCATGGTTGAGTGAGTGCTCATAAGCCACACATCATGCCAGTAAGTGCCAAACAACATGTTGCTTGGTGTAAGGAGTGTAAACATTGGTCAATTGAACAGTGGAAAAGTGTTATGCAGAGTGACAAATCACAGTACACAATGTGGCGATCAAATGGCAGGGTGTGGGTATGGCGAATGCCGAATTCGGAGGTGGTGGTGTTACGGTGTAGTCGTGGTTTTCATCTAGAGGGCTTGCACCCCTTGTTGACTTGTGTGGCACTATCACAGCACAGGGCTACATCGATGTTTTAAGCACCTTCTTGTTTCCCATTACTGAAGAGCAATTTGGGGATGTTGATTGCATCTTTCAAGACAATTGAGCACCTTCTCATAATGCACAACCTGTGGAGGAGTGGTTACATGGCAATAACATCCCTGTAATGGACAGGCCTGCACAGAGTCGTGACCTGAATCCTATGGAACACCTTTGGGATTTTTTGGAATGCCAACTTCGTGCCAGGCCTGACTGACATTGATACCTCTCCTTAGTGCAGCACTCTGTGAAGAATGGACTGCCATTCCCCAAGAAACCTTCCAGCACCTGATTGAACATATGCCTGCTGGTTTTTCCAGCGGATACACTGGAATCTGCACTACCATTTGTGAATTGGAAATGGTGTTACATCCATTGTGCAAACTATTTGCTGTATTTTCAGCACATCTCATCATTTGCAAAATTCACTTATGCAGATCTTCTTGCAGCTGTAACAGCTGCAGCTTTGAACCCGTTTGGCATATTTACACCTAGTCACTGTGTGGCTTTGACATTACCTAGGGTCTCTGCACTTTTCAGTGTTCCACAGATCACCAGATTGAAGTAATGCTCCTTTATTCAATAATATTGGTCCAATGAATCAGTGAGGTTTGGTTTAACTGATTTATTTCACACAGTTAGGAAAATGCACCTTCACACGAACATGAGGAAACAAAGAACTGTCAAGTGTAAAGACAAAGAGAAAACATAACAACAATAAGGTGTAACTGCAGTCCAAAGGACCATAAAATACATTTATGAATCTTAATCCAAAGTCAGTGCTTCCAATAGGGTGATAGAAATTATTCATTAGTGCCCATTGATTAATCAACTGGAACATTTATGGACCAGTTATGTAGAAAAGAGAGAATGTACATAAAAACAGTTATAAATCCACTCCACTCCACATGAATATGCATGCATTGCCGCCCCCCCCCCCCCCCCAATCCACCCGTCCCCCTTACACACACATGTCAATATGTAGTCATATGATGCTGTGCACTGTTCCCTGTCCTCAGTGATTCATAGCCTATAGATAATATTCTAACTTGGATTCCATTTTAACTGACATGTCTTGGCCTGTTGAAATTTTATACAATAATGGAAAGCCCTGGTAGAATGTAAATAATTTAAAAAATTACAATAAGCTAGCAAAGTTTTCAGTCTTGTTTACATGCTTGTCTAATAATTTACATCACAACAGTCACTCAGATATATATATATATATTTCAGGTTACTGGATTTGGCAAGTAGTTGGTACCTTCAAATGTGCTTAACCCACTAAAAATATCTGTACAAAACTTTAGAGTGGATTAAGCACACCTGAAGAATGCAACCGTTTGCCAAAACCAGTAATGTGAATATTTTTTATATAGCTAAGTGATCATGACGTAATAAATTATTACACAAACATTTACAAAGCTTGCATACTTCCCATTGGCAATATGTCAGACGGTAAAAAAAATAAAATAAAGACCTTGTTTATGCGCATTTCAATGACTCTGCACCTCTAGTATACTGTTCAAATTTTGTGAGATTAATGGTAGTTGCTTATTTGCTGTTTATTAAAAAAACTTGGAGCATATTTGTCTCATCATACAATAAAATGGAGGACACATGCTACACACTTGTATTCCCCTAAACTGAAGAGCTGATTCAAGACATCTAAGAGCTCTGATGTTAGCAGATGTATTCCTTCATTGTAAATCTAACAAAAACTTTGTACACTGATAGGGGAGAAATGTAATGCGGCAGTATTATAGCCTTAGTTTGGTCAAGCTGAGTTCTTTTTTAGAAGTTAGGAAGACTCAGCTACTTACATCACTGAAAGCACCTTCTTGCTTTCCGTCTTCATATGCTTAATTCTTCCTTTAACAATTGACTTTTCCTTTTGCTTGTTAGTAAGAAAACAGCACACTTCTGGATGTGATATTGTGAAACAATGTATCTGTTACATACTTCTTGGAAATATGCATCAGATAAATTATTTCCTAATATCCCACAATTTCTATTAAGCACCTTCTTCCATTGCTTTTTCTGTCATATAAGTTGTATCCAATTTACATTTAATATTTTTCTTCTGGTTACATTTTTTACTATTGTTCAGAGTGTAGTGGAACTATCAGAGCAGATAATAAACTTCCTTGCATGATGTTTCTCATTTTCTCCTCTGTCCTCAGTATTAAATGCAGTTCCGCATTGCATACTGAAAATTTATTATGGAAGTCTCCAGGATACACTCTGAAGAGATGTAAAGCTTAGACCATATAAAAGAATATGGTTCCAGCACAATGAAATTTTAAGAAACAATAACACTAATAGGTTCTACTAATACTAATACTGAAACTATTGAGGTTCTTAAATTTATATCCCCAAACAGTCTATGCTTTCTAAGTGACCCAAGTATGCCCCACATATGCCACCCCTCAATTGCAGCAGTGACCTCTGCCACATCAGTCATAAAAAGGTATTATTTTTCACAGACTGAAGCTGTTTTGCAAATATGTTCCCAATAGATGACATGCATATCTCATTATGAGAAGAAGCCACCAGAGGTAGCTCATCTGTCTCTGCATACTTACTTGATATGTGATCAGTTCAATAGCCCCACTGTAACACCTTTAAATATGCAGGCAGTTAAGTTAATAATTAAATAATAAGTATATAAACGGTAGAGTGGTTAGCAATTGTAGTTAAATGCAATGTGAAGGGAACTTCTGGATGGATTAATATTGTGTGCTGCCCTGAATTCTTTAAACGTCAATTTTTTCTTTCACCGTAATCAACTTAACAGCTGAATGCTCTGTGTATGCTTCACTGTCTGCTTCAAACGTACTTATTGCTACTACCTCTCTCTATTCTTCCAGGCTCTGAAGATGCCCTTGTGCATAACTTGCTGGACTAACACTTATGAGAGAAAAGATGAGGTAGAGACTGGCACAGCCACAAAATAAGGGTATCTTCCAGAATTAGTCATTCACTTTCCTCTGAAGTTCACACTGTTATGAAGTTCACACTGGCATGAAGTTCACACTGGAATGAAGTTCACACTGGCATGAAGTTCACACTGGCATGAAGTTCACACTGGCATGAAGTTCACACTGGCATGAAGTTCGCACTGGCATGAAGTTCGCACTGGCATGAAGTTCGCACTGGCATGAAGTTCACACTGGCATGAAGTTCGCACTGGCATGAAGTTCGCACTGGCATGAAGTTCGCACTGGCATGAAGTTCGCACTGTTCACGTAAACTGTGTGCTGGGTTACAATGCAAAGCCAAATTTTTGTCTGACACACTGAGCCATTCTCTAACAAGTGCTAGTTCAACAAAGTATGTAGTATGCAATAGAGCTTGTGTTAAGAATAGAAGAATATGTTGAAGGTGATGGCAAGCTGAAGCTCTTACTACAAGGTATGCTCAGATAGATCAGTCAGAATTTTGCTGGCTAAAAGGAATCTGAATTTGAAATAGATCTTTTATATGTCAGAAAATTTCATAACACTTTTCTGCAGAGTGAAAAATTCATTCTGCACGATGGATGATTTCTGCTAATTGTGAATTGATGCAGTTTACAGCATTCCTTTTGTATGAGAAGAAACCTTGCTTTTTTCACCTAGGCATTTAATTATCAACAGCAATTAACATACTGATGCAGTAAAAAGAGAATGGTATAGCACGCTGGTGAAGAAATGCTATTACTCTGTTGATGAATTTTTTAATGATCTGACCATCTGAGCAGAATAAAAGTGATAATAATAAATAATATTCAGATTTTATTGTGATTATATAAAAATATTGTATTCTACGTATAATTTATCATAGTTATAAGCTAACTAGTCTCCTGTACATAAAATCAATGATTTAACTTGTGCATTATGAGACATTAAAATTCTGATTCTTATTCAATAGCGCTTTGTAGCATGGATAAAGGTTGTAGTAAAAGGAATGATTAAAACACTGCTTTGAGTGACCTTATACTCCAGAGTATACTCAAATATACATCACCAACTTAGTAAATCTCAAATGGCATTGTTGACTTACATGTCACCTCAGGGTTCAGCCATCTAGATCAGAAAGGTAAGTACAGGGTGATTGAAATTAAAGTTAAACTTTCAGTATGCTGTAGACATAACATCACTGGTCATAATGACATCAAACTGCAATGAAATATTATCGGAGAAGGGGGGAAATGTACGGCAGAAGAAAAATTAATAGTTACAAAATGTAGCAATAGATGGTACTGTAAGCATCATAATTTAGTAGTGGTTGACTACACGTGACAAATGAAACATACAACAATACCTAAGGTGTACATTTGACATTAAACAAACTGTACTATTCAGTGTGCATGGGTGTACAGGTGTGATACTGTTAGTTACGTAAGCCCATCCACCATGGCAAGGTCATATCACATCAGATGGGAAAAATCGGTGTTTAATTGTCCTGAGGCCAAAAACCACATAAAAAGCATCACTCATGTCGGTTTTAATTGTCCTGAGGCAAAAAACTGCATAAAATCATCAATCACATCGGTTTTTAATTGTCCTGAGGCCAAAAACCGCATGAAAAGCATCAATCAAACTCAGACAAGATTATTAATTTCCGTGTGACTGGCACAAAACATGTTCAATATTCTGTACACCATTTTCTGCAACAAGTTGAAATCGAGAAATAGCATGTTCCACAACTGATCAAAGTGATTCCGGGGTCACGTTCAAAATGTGTTGTGCAGTGCATGCCTTCAATGCAGCTAAGTCTCCAATTGCAACACTGAATATAACACCTTTCATATAGCCCCACAGCCAGAAATCACACAGCTTAATATCAGGTGATCGGGACGGCCAGGCTGTAGAGCAATGGTGCCGATAATTACAGCATTTCTGAAATGGCACTTCAGTAGCTGTTTAACTGGATTTGCAATGTGTGGAAGTGTCCTATCTTGCATAAAAATGATCCCATTCACACACCCACACTGTTGGAGAGCTGGAATGATGTTGTTGTGCAAAAGACACTCATAGCGCTTGCCAGTGACTGTACAGGTAATAGGACCAGGAGCACTTGTCTCTTCGAAAAAATGTGGCCCTATGATAAATGGTGCCGTAAACTCACACCACACATTGTCCTTTTGAGGATGAAGTGGTGCTGGTTGATTTGTGAGTGGATATTACAATGCCCATATTTGACAATTCTGTGTATCGACATCTCCTGTCAGATGGAAGTGGGCTTCGTCTGTCCACAAAATCTTCCACAGCCAATCATTGTCCACTTCCAAAAAGTTCTAAAGCAGAGGTCCTCTAGCTGGCTGGTCAACAGCAGGCGGTTTGTGGGGGTTAAAGGGACCAGACTACAAAGGCCATCGGTCCCTTGCTACACGACCATGAAAAGCAACAAGAAAGAAAAGCAAGCAATGGAGGTAACAAGGGATGACACACAACAAGAAAGACACAGACGAAGACCATAAAAAAAAGGAATTAAAAGTACATAGAGTTGTACAGTGGTTGGCCAACCATGGAAACAAAAAGGAAAAGCCAACCAACCACCAATAGACACACTAAGAACCCCAATCTCAAACTGTAGACCAAAGGCCACACTCAACACACAAAAGAGACAAACCCTCAGATTGAGCAATAAAAGCCCCCTGCTCAAATAATACTCAAAACTAAGCCTGCCACAGCAGCATCATCCGTTAAAAGAGCATGGGGCGTATCAGGCAGTGCAAACATCTGTCTGAGCGCAGTTAAAAGCGGACAGTCCAACAAGATGTGGATCACTGTCAATGCCGATCCGCAGTGACATACAGGCGGGGTCCCGCAGTACAATAAATGACTGTGTGTCAGCCAGGTGTGGCCAATGTGTAGGCGGAAGATTACAACAGAGTCCTTGCAAGAGGCCCACAATGAGGAGTGCCGCACACTGGTAGTCTCCTTGACGACCGGAAGTTTGTTGGGTGAAGGCAGGGTGTGCCATTCATCACTTCAGGAACCAAGGACCTTCTGCCACAAAACTGACTGGAGATCACACTCCAAAAGGCTAATCTCCAGGGCTGATGCATCGGCAGTCTGTTTGGCCAGCCCATCAACCCGTTCATTACCTGTGATGCCGACATGAGCCGGGGTCCACACAAAGACCATGGAGCGGCCGCAATGGGCAAGAGTATGGAGGGACTCTTGGATAGCCATCACCAGACAACAGTGAGGGAAACACTGGTCAATAGCTCGTAAACTGCTCAGGGAGTCGCTGCAGATGACGAAGGACTCATCTGCACAGGTGCGGAGATACTCTAGGGTGTGAGAGATGGCTACCAACTCTGCAGTGAAAACACTGCAACCAGCCGGCAATGAGCATTGTTCAGAATGATCCCCAAGAGTAATAGAGTAACCAACTTGACCAGCAACCATTGAACCATCGGTATAGACCGAGTCAGAGCCGCAAAACGCGGCAAGAATGGAAAGAAAGCAGCGGTGGAGGGCGTCAGGAGGGACTGAGTCCTTCGGGCCCTATGCCAAATCCAGCTGAAGGCACGGGTGGGCCACACACCACGGGGGTATACGTCAATTGGCCCAGAAAAGAGTTGGGAGGGGGAAAACTCAAGCCCTGAGAGAAGAGCCCGGAATCGAACCACGATCATACACCCAGACTGGGGCCGCCGTTCAGGAAGATGGACGACCGAGTTGAGGAACAGGAGACAGTAATTTGCATGCCCGGGCAAGCTACAAACATGTTCACCATAAGCGGCCAGTAGTCGTTGACCCCAGATCCTCAATGGAGGGACACCAGCCTCCACAAGTATGCTGTTTACTGGGCTTGTGCGGAAAGTGCTAGTTGTGAGTTCGATCCCACAGTGAAGTATGGGGTCAAGCAACCGCAACACTGAAGGTGATGCCAAACCATAGGCTAGGCTCCCATAATCGAGATGGGACTGAATCAACGCTTGATACAGTCGTAGAAGGCTAGACCAATCGGCACCCCACCTGGTGTGACTCAAGCAACGGAGAGCGTTAAGATGCCGCCAGCACGTTTGTTTAGGCTGCTGAATAGGAGGGAGCCAAGTCAAGTGGGCATCAAAAAGCAATTCCAAAAACCGATGCATCTCCACCACAGCAAGAGGTTCACCAGCAAGATAAAGCTGTGGCTCAGGGTGAACAGTGCAACGCCAGCAGAAATGCATGATGCAGGTCTTGGCGGCCAAGAACTGGAAGCTGTGTGTGACAGACCAAGACTGCACCCTGCGGGTAGCACCCTGTACCTGCCGTTCAGCAACTGCAATGCCAGTGGAGCTATAGTATAGGCAAAAGTCATCAGCATACAAAGAGCCAATACGGACATTCCCACAGCTGCAGCTAGCCCATTGATGGCAACTAAAACAGGCAGACACTCAAGACAGAGCCTTGTAGGACCACATTCTCCTGGAGGAACTATGGGAGGAATGAACTTGCACACGGAAGGAATGAAGTGACAGAAAATTTTGAATAAAACTTTGGAGCGGACCCCTAAGACCCCACCCATGAAACGTGGTGAGGATGTGATGTCACGACATTGTATCACATGTCTTCTGCATGTCAAAACAGACAGCAACCAGATGCAGACAGTGGACAAGTGCCATGCAGATGGCAGACTCCAGGCAGACCAGATTATCAGTTGCAGAGTGAACCTTACGAAACCCACCCTGGGACAGAGCCAGAAGGCCCCGAGACTCAAGTAGCCAACTCAACTTCCAGCTCACCATGCATTAGAACAACTTTCACCTAACATTGGTGAGGGTAATGGGATGGTAGCTGTCCACCTCCATGGGGTTCTTGGCAGGCTTCAACACTGGGATGATAATGCTTTCCGGCCACTGAGACGGGAACTCACCCCCAACCCTGATATGGTTGAAAAGGTCGAGGAGGTGTCACTGGCATTCCACCGAAAGGTGTTTGAGCATCTGATAATGGATGCAATCCTGCCGTATCAGAGCAAGCGGCTAGCACACTTTGTAATTATCACTCACTGAATGGAGCATTGTAAGATTCAGGGTGGCACATATGGAATGAAAGGCTCTGATATTCCAACCACTCTTTCAGGGAGCGGAAGGCCAGCGGGTAATTTGTAGAAGCGAAACTCTAAGCATAATGCTCTACTAAGAGTTCTCCAATTGTGTCTGATTCAGTACAGACTGCTCCATTCAAGAAAAGCCCTGGGACGTTGCCAGGGGTCTGATATCCATAGAATTGCCTAATTTTGGTCCAAACCTGTGATGGAGAGGTATGGATGCCAATGGTGAAGACATACTGTTCCCAACACTCCTGCTTCCATCAGCGAATAAGGTGTAGGGCTCAGGCACAGAGCCACTTAAAGGTAATGAAGTGTTCCAAAGATGGGTGCCATTTATGACATTGGAGAGCCCACCCGCGATCTCTAATCGCCTCAGCGACCTCCAGTAACCACCAAGGCCTATGCCGAGGGGACCCGGAAGAACAGGGAATTGCAGATTCCACTGCAGAAACTATGCTGGTGGCGATCGTGTGAACTACCACATCAATGGCGTCATGAGAAAGAGGCTCAATAGTGGCAATGGAGGTTAATGAGTCCCAGTTGGCCTTATTCAAAGCCCATCTGGGGAGGCACCCAGAAGAGTGATGCTGTGGCAGTCACAGAGAGATTGGAAAGTGGTCACTACTGCGCAAGTTGTCATGCACACTCCATTGGACAGACGGCAGAAGACTAGGGATGCAGACTGAAAGGTTGATGGCTGAGTACGTGCCATGCGCTACACTGAAATGTGTGAAGACACCATTATTTAAGAGGGAAAGGTCGGGCTTTGCCAACACTTGTTCAATGACAGTGCCTCGGCCTGTTGCCACCAATCTACCCCACAAAGGGTTATGGACGTTAAAGTCGCCCAGTAACAGAAAAGGTGGCGGCAGTTGGGCTATCAGCGCAGCCAATACATGCTGCGAGACTTCACCATCCAGTGGAAGATAGATACTGTAGACAGTAACAGCCTGAGGCGTTCACATCTGAACAGTGACCGCCTCTAAAGGCGTCTGAAGAGGTACACACTCGCTGTAAAGAGAGTTAAGGATGAAGATGCAAACTCTGCCAGATATCCTCGCATAAGCTTTCCGATTCTTGTAGTCACCCTGGTAGCCACAGAGGGCGGGGGTTTGCATCATCGGAACCAAAGTTTCCTGGAGAGCAATGCAGAAAAAAAGGGTGAAGGTTGATAATCTGTAGGGGCTCAGCAAGGTGGTGGAAAAAACCGCTGCATTTCCACTGGAGAATGACATTGTCTGCATCTGAAAAAGGTGTGAAGGGACCAAGGAGGCAGATTACGCCACTGGGTCACCTGATGCCACTGATTGAGTATCTGTGTGAGTGACATCCATCGTGTCCGAAGGTCCTGTGAGATCTATGCCCTCAGCGGACGCCAGAATCTCCACCTCATCCTCATACACAGAGCTGTGGAATGGGTCCCACCAAAAGGTCTGGATTCTTGGATACCTTCTGATTTTTTGACTTCTCTCGTTGTTCCTTCAGTAGTTCTGGCTGGGAAGACTTCACTGCTTCAGTCTCAGGGACTGAGGAAAAGTATGAAGCCCTATGACCAGCTACCTGTGGTTGCTTCAGCCACTTGTGGATGTCAGCTTTTCCACTGGTCATAACCCGGGAAGGGAGTGACCCAAGGGACCCCTTTCTGGCAAGAGAAGCTGAAGAAGACTTCCACTTCTCCAGCTGAGAAGTGGGGACTGATGTCCCTGATGGTGCAACAGGGAGGGAAACATGCCCCCCACCATCAAGGGAGCAGGTGGAGTCTGACTGCTCTGAGAGCCAACTGTACATAATGAAACGGGAGATGGTAGATCTGTTGTCACAGCAGCGGCGTAAGCAGGTGTCATATGCACAGGATGGAGTCACTCGTATTTTCGCTTAGCCTCAGTGTAGGTCAGGCAGTCTAGGATCTTGTGTCCCATTATCTTCCGTTCTTTCTGTAGAATCCTACAGTCAGCGAGAAAGAGGAATGGTGCTCTCCACAGTAAACACAGATGGGAGGTGGGGCATGTGGAGTATTGGGATGCGAAGGATGTCCACCATCTTTACATGTGACACTGGAAGTAGACTGAGAAGACATATGGCCAAACTTCCCACATTTAAAACACTGCATCAGGGGAGGGATATATGGATTCACATTACAGTGGTAAACCATCACCTTGACCTTTTCAGGTAAATCGTCACCCTCGAAGGCCACAATGCAGGCACCGATGGCAACCTGATTATCCCTCAGGCCCCAATGGATGCGCCAGATGAAGTGAATGCCCCGTCGTTCCAGGTTGGCACGCAGTTCATCGTCAGACTGAAAAAGAAGATCCCTATGGAATATAAGACTCTGAACCATTTTTGAGCTTTCATGGGGTGAGATGGAAACAGAAACATCACTCCAGCTTGTCACAGGTGAGGAGTGCCTGTGACTGGGCAGAGGATGCTGTTTTGATGAAGACTGACCCAGAGTGCATTTTGGACAAGCCCACCACCTCCCCAAACTTGTCATCTAAATGCTCTACAAAAAACTGAGGTTTCATTGGCATGAATGATTTCCCATTAACTCGCGTTCAGAGGTACTGGCTGAAATAAGTATTGCTGCCATCCTTAGCCTTTCGTTTCTCCCATGGTGTGGCCAGGAAGGGGCACAATTTGGGGCCATACTTCTGTGCATCTAAGTGGGCCCTCAAACGCTTAGAGACTGATGGTGGCTGGCCACCAGAAGAGATGATGTACCACGCTTCATTATGTGATGCCACCCACATCGACCAAGGGCCCTCTCCATGGGTGCCACCCAGCCTCAGCAAGGGCCAACTGGCAGGATGGCCATTGCCGGGAGTCCCAATGCCCCAGGGAGATAGGCATCCACTCCTTGGCATATGTGGGGAGTTAATGGCATGGGCATCAGGGGACTGTCAGGGGGCTACAACCAAAAGGGTACATGGTGGCCCCACCACAATGGACTGGCTACCATGCTGGATATCAGGTGCAAAGAGGTCCAGGGTCGTCGTCAGTGCACAATGTGACACTCCATAGTGCATGACGGAAACCGCACCCAGGAATGTATCCTCGCCAAAGAGATGAAGAATGAGTGGTACTGAAATGCAACAATGAGAAAGGGGGCTAAAGATCTCACCGCACTATGGACATGATGCACCATGTAAGGCACCCTTCCCCAGTTGGCTCACTCTTTGGAAAAATTTTGAAGAATGGAGGTCAAACCCTACAGGGGACCAACACATATGTGAGACTCCATTTAGTTGCCTCTTACAACAGGCAGGAATACCGTGGGCCAATTCCAACCCCAGAACCCATAAAGGGGGGGGGGGGGGGGGGAGGCCAACAGCAACGTCTAATGTTCAGGCAATTGTCCATGGACTACAAGTTTGCACACCACCACTCGACTCCTCCTGCATTGCTGTGGCAACTGCTTCCACTGATGTTGAATCAATTTGCTTCCTCCCTTTACCAGGCTGCACACCAAATTCGGATTTCCTTATCATTTTCTCCATACCCGTGGCAGTCATCAGACCAATGCCTTTTTTGAAACCCTTCAGTGTCTGGAACTTCTGCAGAGTGATGTGTGCACAGTCATCATTCTGGTAATACAGCTTTAAAAGCTGAGTGCGATCCTGCATTGAGAGAGTCATGGTGAATATCACAGATATGAAAGGAGGAAAAGCCATATACCTGGCATGTTTATACCAACTTCAATGGGTCGTGCACATGACAGGTGTTTTCATTTACGTATTCTAACACATACAACACCATCTAGTTGTCAGTTTTCACACTATTTTCTTTCTTCTGCCGTATGTTTTCCCCCTTCTCCGATAATATTCTGTTGCAATTTGACATCATTCTGACCAGTGGTGTTATTTCTACTGTGTTTTGAAAGTTTAATTATAATCACCCTGTACTTTGTGTGTATCACTACAATGAATGAATCGTGGTGCTGATGAGAAAAGAGAGGGGGGGGGGGGGGGGGGGGGGGGAGGGAGAGATGGATGAGGGAAAATGTTGGCATTAATGCCTTGCCAGCTGCTGTAGAATGACAATGGGCAGACCGCCAGGATTAATATTCCTTTGTGACCACGAGACCACCATCAAAAGTTTATGTGACCTCATTTCTGACTCACAGCAAAGAGCTTTAGAATTGAATCTAAGACACTGGAGCACAGTTTGGTAACTTGGAATTATATGATACAAATTGCTTCATACTTTCACCGCTAAGACTCAATCTAGTTATCTCTGGGTTTAGTGTGATTTCACCCATCCATTCATCCCTGTGTTTCATAGATCCCACCAAGAAAGACAACCTGCAGGGATGTGGAAGGAGTCAAAGTATACATTAAGAAAAGAAAAGCATATTGTAAAAGCTTAACATGTATATTTATTAATAATATAGTATCGCTAGGCTAATTTTAATCAAGTAAATTACAACGAAAGATGCTACTTTGAATAAAGCAGCTGCCTCCTCAGTGATAATAAATACCCGCTTTTTATCTGATATTGGTAACTTAATATTTACTTGATTGCAATGATATTTCAGGAACCAGCTTGCCCTTTTTGCAATGAATTCAAATTACAAGTGGTCAAGAAATAAAAAAAAAAAAATACATGAACATTTTCTCCAGACAATGCTTGCAAAAACAGAAACTCTGCCAAGTGCATCATCTCACCAAATGTTCTTACTATGTGCAAATTTCACTCACTAAATCTCTGAAACAAGGAAAGTAAGAGCTCCAAGCATATTTGGTACATTAAAATCTGCCAAAAGGAGGTACAATTACAATTTAACGTGCAGGTGAATTGTAAAGGAGTTTCCTTTGAGTGTCACTTTGGATCATTTGTAGGAACATAGACTTCCTGTAGGCCAGGTGAAGGGTTAAGAATTGCAGTGCCAATCATGTTGTCTGTCTAAATTTTGAAGTAGCTTTTTGGTGAGGTAGTAAGGAAAAAGATTAAGAGTATTAAAGGAATATATCTCTTAATTTACTTGGGAGTGTTTAGGGCACATTGAACTCTATGAGTGAAAGGTTAATAGTCCATTCTGCCTTCTGATGTTAGATGAGGAGTTGGACAAATAAAGGAACAATGATACTGATACACAAGTTGCTGTCGTATTGGTAAGTTAGTTGACTCTTTGCAGCTTATTCACTGTGTTAGGTTTACCCATTTTCATTACTGAGAGCTTTCACAAAAATATTTGTGGAACTAATTCATGAAAAGTATTGCCATTTTCATTGTGTACTGTGATTTCATAGTTTATTTCACACTCTGAATTTTGTATAAAAGATACTGAAAAGACAATTATATGTCAATGCACAACTAAAAAATAGAGTGAGAGCAGAAGCAGTTACCATGTAGACCTCTTCCCATGAGCAGACCAAAACGAACTATTGTTAATAAAACCCCACAACCAAAGTATGTTCATAAGATCTTCACTTATCTCCGTAAATTACTAGCAGCAAACAGTGGATGAATATAACAAACTCTGAAATGTGTTATTACTAGCAGCAAACAGTGGATGAATATAACAAGCTCTGCAATGTGTTTTAAGTCTAACTCCAGCATTAAGAATTATCATTTAAAATGACCCAGAGTGCCCATGTGTTGGTTACAGATTCACTTAACCTTAATGTGAAAGAAAATATACAAAAGATGCAACCATTACTTAGACAGGAGATTCCATCCTTCTTTACCACCCCCCCCCCCCCCTTTTTCTCCAACAAATTTCTTGCGACCTCTCTTTTCAATTTTATTTGCACAAATTATTATTTATGTTGACGAGAATAAGTTTGTGTGATGAATAGCTAACGATGGGATGAAATTATCTTAATTTGTAAGAGGTCAATTAATTTCAATGGTATTTGTGTTCTATGCAGCCAATCTGCACTGCATCTTGTAATTTTGCTTATGTTACCTCTATCATCCCCCTCATTTTTATTACTTTCTAATTTATTGAAAATGTCAAATCACTCAACCTATTTTAAATGCTGCAGTAAGGTTTCATGCTGAACTATCATCCTTTACAGAGAGCTGAAGGTGGTATTTTACACTTTGAGCAAAACTCTCTGGATACCAGTCTCAGGTAACAGTTTCATCCAACATAATGGTGTGCCCCTTTCTACTTTTTCAAATCTATTCACTGTAAGCATTTTGTAAAATCACTACATTCCACAATGCTTCTTGATCCCTTTCAAAGCCTTTACAGAATAGGTCCAACTTAATTCTTGGTGAATTATATACCATGTGCTATCACAAAACTATTTTATCATTTTCCTAAAAGAGGAGAGAAGCAAACCTGTGGTGTCTGACCATGTAAAGTGATAAATGTAATTACACCTGTGCCAGTCCTCTGACAGCTGCTTCTATCAACATTTAGCAATGCACAACCTGACGCTCCACTTTTTTCAAACTCCTTTCTTCCATGGAGCTACTCCACTTTTAGATGTAGCAAATATTCTAAATGCAATGAAATATTTTAATGAGATTGTTGTTTTACTGTGTATCATAAGCTGATTATTCTGTGCCTAGTTGTCACTTTGTTTTGTGATGTTATTTACCGATTGTTGTAATTCATGCTTACTGTCCCCTTTTAATGGAATTTTGGTGTCATCTACAAATACAGGGTAATTCCATGACAATGTTACAAACTTTAAGGGCTGATGGAGAAGGCTAAATGTATCAATTTGAGGTAAGGTACCACAGCCCTGAAATGACCAAGAAGAAAGGTATAAGCAAAGATCTGCTTAAGTTCTACCTTAGCCTTCCACAGCACTCAAACTAAGGGGCCCAACTTCCAAATGCTTATCATGACTTACAGAATTCTCACTGAATGGGCTGCAATGTCAAAGGGTGCTTGGCAATTACAGGACGTGCTTGGATCAAGGAACAGTCGGAATTATAGTTGTAAACTGTTGTAGTTGCGCTGGAAAAGTCCCTGAGCTTCAAGCGCTAATAGAAAGCACAGAAGCTGATATCGTTATAGGCACAGAAAGCTGGCTAAAGCCTGAAATAAGTTCTGCAGAAATTTTTACGAAGTCTCAGACGGTGTTCAGGAAAGATAGATTAGGCAGAATTGGTGAAGGGTAGTAGGAGTAATCCATTTAACTACAGACCTATATCATTGACGTCAGTTTGCAGTAGGGTTTTGGAGCATATACTGTATTCAAACATTATGAATCACCTCGAAGGGAAAGATCTATTGAACGTAATCAGCATGGTTTTAGAAAACATCGTTCTTGTGCAACGCAGCTAGCTCTTATTCGGACGAAGTAATGGCCGCTATCGACAGGGGATCTCAAGTTGATTCTGTATTTCTAAATTTCTGGAAAGCTTTTGACACCGTTCCTCACAAGTGACTTCTAATCAAGCTGCGGGCCTATGTGGTATCGTCTCAGTTGTGTGACTGGATTCGTGATTTCCTGTCAGGAAGGTCGCAGTTCGTAGTAATAGACGGCAAATCATCGAGTAAAACTGAAGTGATATCAGGTGTTCCCCAGGGAAGCATCCTGGGACCTCTACTGTTCCTGATCTATGTAAATGACCTGGGTGACAATCTGAGCAGTTCTCTTAGACTGTTCGCAGATGATGCTGTAATTTACCGTCTAGTAAGGTCATCCGAAGACCAGTATCAGTTGCAAAGCGATTTAGAAAATATTGCTGTATGGTGTGTAAGGTGGCAGTTGACGCTAAATAACGAAAAGTGTGAGATGATCCACATGAGTTCCAAAATAAATCCGTTGGAATTCGATTACTCGATAAATAGTACAATTCTCAAAGCTGTCAATTCAACTAAGTACCTGGGTGTTACAATTACAAACAACTTCAGTTGGAAGGACCACATAGATAATATTGTCGGGAAGGCGAGCCAAAGGTTGCGTTTCATTGGCAGGACACTTAGAAGATGCAACAAGTCCACTAAAGAGACAGCTTACACTACACTCGTTCGTCCTCTGTTAGAATATTGCTGCACGGTGTGGGATCCTTACCAGGTGGGATTGACAGAGGACATCGAAATGGTGCAAAAAAGGGCAGCTCGTTTTGTATTATCACGTTATAGGGGAGAGAGTGTGGCAGATATGATACACGAGTTGGGATGGAAGTCATTAAAGCATAGACGTTTTTCGTCGCGGCGAGACCTTTTTACGAAATTTCAGTCACCAACTTACTCTTCCAAATGCGAAAATATTTTGTTGAGCCCAACCTACATAGGTAGGAATGATCATCAAAATAAAATAAGAGAAATCAGAGCTCGAACAGAAAGGTTTAGGTGTTCGTTTTTCCCGCTCGCTGTTCGGGAGTGGAATAGTAGAGATAGTATGATTGTGGTTCGATGAACCCTCTGCCAAGCACTTAAATGTGAATTGCAGAGTAGTCATGTAGATGTAGAATACTCACTGATACCTTCAGGTAATTTCTCCTGTTGACGGACAAGTAATGGCCCTTGTAACTTGATGGCAAAGGGACCAAAAATCCTAAGTCTACAATATAGTAATAATGAATTTCATTTGCTGCACAAGTTTCACAAGGTACTACTTTTACAACAGTTGTTCCAAATGACACCCCCAAGCATCAATTCAGGCATGGCATCATCAAACAAAGTTCTGTGATACCCATTTTAATATCCCTGGTGTTGTTCGAACAGTGTCATAGGCAATGAGAATTCTTGTCAGTAGGTCCTCTTCACTCTCGATAGGTGTCTTGTATAAAAGGCTTTTCACATGCCCCCACAAGAAGAAATCAAGGGGGATGAGCTCCAGGTGAATGTGCTGGCCATGAAACAGGACCTCCTCTAACTGCACACTTTTCAGGCAATGTCTGATTCAGGTGTTTATGAATCCTCAGTTTAAGGTGAGGTGGGCTTGCATCATGTTGGAACCACATCTGGTGATGAAGAACAAGTGGGACAGTTCCAGTAACCTGGGTAGTATGTCTCTTTGTATACTGGTGCACTTAAGCAGGGAGAAAAAAAGAAACAGTCCCAGTGCATAATCACTGACTGTGCCTGTCCGCACATTGATAATCTGTGCTGGTGGCTCTTCACAACTGTAGCATTGAGATTCTCACCCTGACACAACTATTGTGACTATTTAAACTATTGTGACTATTTAGCATTCCATATTTGGGGTGAAACAGGCTTCATCTGTGAAAAGTACATATGCAAGAAAGTGAGGAATGACTGTGAGGTGATGCAAGAAACATTGGCTGAACTTGACATGAGATATAAAGTCAGCAGGAGTCTAAGTATGCACTTTCTGTGGGAGGTAGCTACACTTACTGTAACACTCAATGCACAGTACTCTGCAAAACATTCATTTTACATGCAACTGGTCGGGTAATGATTGAAAGTGTCTCATCCTCTTGTGCAAGCAAATTGGGAGTCCGTGTAATTAACTGTCCTCCTCGGCTGTTTTACTGTGATACCAGTTGCCCTGTTCCACATAATTTTTGGAACAGTCTAGAAGTTGTGGTGTGAGTCAGATATCTTCTATGTGAATATTTGGTCCTGTATGATCTTTCCACTTCTCTGGTACTTCCATTTGCTTACCCATACATGAAAATCATGCCTGTAAATTCCATCACCTGGTACTATTCGATTCAGTTAGTGATGATCAGTGTTAGTACTTCAACCTCTAAACACAGACTTCAGTCTACTACAGTACAGATATTGTACACCAGGACTGCTCATATCAATACACAATATGTCATCTGCATTGGATTAGCTGAGATACTATCTCAACCTCTACATGTAAGTGCTCCTCAGGATTGCCTACCCTACAGTCTTAGTGACAACAGTACTGGTACATGTATGCCACAGTCAGAGGTATCAGAATTATTTCCACTTATAACTTTCAAGTCAGTCATCACTGGACCAAGGTCCCCACCTCGAATTGGTATATTTACTCTTGTCCATTATCCCTGAAAGTTTGTAACATCATTGCAGAATCACCCTGCATAATACTTTCATGAGCACTCATATTTAAATATACATTGTTAATGTACAAAAGGAACAGATGTGCTCCCATTACTGGTCACTGAGGTATACCATACTTAATTAGATTCAAATCTGATAAGTGTTCAGAAATAGTTTTAAGGTAGACATTAGTGTGCTACATGCTTACTGCTTGTTTACTACTACTCAGGACAAAGCTTATCCAACTGTGGGGCAGAACTTGAATACCGTAATGTTCAAGTTTTGACAGCTGAATCTTAGGGTACATCCTGTCGTAAGTTTTCAGTAGATCAACAAATACCCCTTTTGTTTTGTGTTTCATGTCTGTCAGACTCAGTATTCATTTACTACATTCATAAGTGGCTATTGTTGTTGACCACTTATTACCGAACCCTTTGTTGTTCATTACATAGGATTTTTTTTATTTATAAATTCCATAAGTCTGTCACAGACATTTTTAAGAAATATTTTTGAAATACAAAAGGAAACTGTAATGGGCTTGTAGTTGTTTACATTACCTCTTCCATCTTTTTTATGAATTTGAATTACCTTAGACATTTTCAGTACATCACGAAAAGTGCCCCTTCCACCCCCATTAACCATGGCCCCTGCCAAATTCAGTGGCTTGAGTGCCTCTGTGATACAGACAGCCACACTTTAGGTGCAACCATATCAGAGGAGTAATTGTGGATGATGATGATGATGTGTGGTTTGTGGAGCACTCAACTGCATGGTTATCAGTGCCCATACAAATTCCCAACCTTTGCTCAGACCAAACTCACCACTTTCATGAAGAGTAACTGTGGAGAGGCCAGAGGGGCTGCAGAGGGGCTGCAGTGTTTTTAGCAGTTGCAGGGGCACCAGTCTGAATGATTGACTGATTGACTGATTGACTGAATTGAATTGATTGATTGACTGAATTGATTGATTGAATGATTGACTGATCTGGTCTTATAACATCAGCCAACACAGCTTTGCTATGATGGTACTGTGAATGTCTGAAAGCAAGGGGCAACTAAAGCCATTATAATTCCCGAGGACTCACAGCTGTTCTGTATGTCTTAATGGTGATATCCTCCTGGGTGAAATAACCAGGAGGAAAATAGTTATCATCTGGATCTCCAGATGGGGACTATTCAGGAAGATATTTTCATCAGAAGAAACAAAAGTGACATATGGATCAGAGAGTTGAATGTTTGGGTAAGTAGATTAGATAATTTTAAAATGGAAATGGATAGGCTGAAATTAGATATAGCAGGAAGTAGTGAAGTGTGGTCACAGGTAGAACAAGACTTGCTGGTCAAGGTAGGGGTAATACAGAAGTAGGTCTAATGATGAATAAGAAATGAGGAATGTGATAAAGCTGCTATGAGCAGTGTTGTGAATCCATTATAGCAGCTGACATAGACATGAATGCAACATCCAACATAGTAGTACAAGTTCATATGCTTGCTAGCTCAGCAGATGATGAGGTAGAAATGATCTTGAAAAAGAGGAGGACACATTTTGAGGCATAAAGAAACTGTCAGTTTGGTAAGTGAGTGCAGATGGATGT
Organism: Schistocerca gregaria; assembly: GCF_023897955.1. NCBI lineage: Eukaryota > Metazoa > Arthropoda > Insecta > Orthoptera > Acrididae > Schistocerca > Schistocerca gregaria. The sequence goes on along the minus strand of NC_064931.1, from coordinate 515,542,905 downwards.
AGGCTGCAGCAGTTATGCAGAGATAAAAAGGCTTGTGCAAGTTAGACTACAGGGTTTGTCCATAAAGTAAAGAAACTGGCCACTGAACAGTATTCCAGTTGCCAGCAGCATGCCCCCTGGTGGGGGGATTTGTTTTGGAAGATCTAAGTTATGCAACACACCAGGTGGCAGTCACATCCAAACACTGACACAGTGAGGATCATACGTGGCGCAAGGAGCTGTTTTTGAATTTTTGTCATGGCAGAAAATGTGAAAAATGGAGCTTTCTCTGAAGCTGCATTACACAATTAAATTCTGCTTTCACCTGGGAAAAACTGCTTCTGAGATGCTTTCCTTGGTTAAGGAGGCTTGCAAATATGATACCCTGTCAAGACCCAGGTTTTATGGTGGTTCATTGAGTTCAAGAACAGACGGGAGACCACTGAAGACGTCGAGCAATCTGGATGCTCTGCAACAAGTGGTCTGGATGAAAATGTTGAAGGTTTGTGTGAAACTGGTGCCAAATATGTTGAGAGCTGAGCAAAAACAATGATGAGGTGACATTTTCTGTAAGATGTTGGAGCAGTTAGAAAGTGAACCAGACTATTTAGACAACATAATAACAGGTGATGTATAATGGTGTTACAGTATGACCCCAAAACCAAGCGCCAAAGCTTTTGAAGCCCCAAGAATGCAAGAATGTTGCAAGAATGTTGAAGTCCAAGGTCAAGACAATGTTCATTATCTTTTTTGGACAAGCATCGTGTGATCCACAAGGAATTTGTACCTCCAGGACAAACTGCCAATGCCATTTTCTGCAAAGAAGACCTTTAATACCTGCACATAACCTTCAAACGGAAAAACTGGAGAATGCCAACCCTCAGAACTCCACCACGACAATGCTCCAACCCACACCACTTTCTTTGAGACCAACTACTTGGTCCAGATAGGGGTTGGAACCTCACTGCAGTCACCATACAGCCTCAATATGAGCCCACTAGACTTTTTTCCCCAAAGCTCAAGAGAGGCCTGAAAGGTCACCATTTTGATGATATTCCCACCATCCAACAAGCTGTCAGGGAGTCTCTGAAAGACGTTACTGCAGCTGACTTCCAGGGAACCTTTGCAGTGTTGGCAGCAGTGTATCTATGCCCAAGGAGACTAGTTTGAAGAATTTAGATAGTATATACCAACTGGATCAATAAATTCCTTATACCAGAACCAGTATGATTACTTTACAGACAAACCCTATAACATGGAGAGCTGCATGAAACCAGTCTTAGGGCTGAAGAATACAATAGTAACAACAACAATAAAAACAGTGAGCAGTCACATATGTGTGTAACTGGTTCAGTTACATTTAGAGCCCTCTTTTTTAAGATTGTTGAATGGTCACCATCAATACCTGTGGAGGTGGAGTCTCCGAGTCCTTTCATTGTATCTGCTACATCATTTTGTGTGACAGTGCTGATTTACATTGACCTATTACATACAATTATCTTATAGTTGTTGGATTGGGTACTCTTATTTTTGTTTGATTTTATCATACTATCCACAACACCAACTTGTAAGGTGATGCCATCATATACAGTAGTGGCCCATATGAGGGACTCACAATGGACATTGCACTCCACTTTGTATCATCTACTGCAGAGCTGAACAACTTGCTGAATTCAAGTGTCTGCTCAGGCTCTGATCATGAGCAGAGTAGTTGCAGCATGGCTGGGATTGAGGGGAATGCATGTATACCATGTGATTGTGACAACATGGGAGAAGAGCCAACTGTGAAATAGGGAGGGGGGGGAGGGGGGGAGGAGGGTCACAGTTCTGTCAGCAGTGCCATCTAATAGCAGCAATGGTGAGTTGGCACTGTGTAACACTGACAATGACTGACAATGTCTTCACCTTTCAGTCCACAGTGCAAGGAATATTATCCTTTTACACAAATAGTTCAATTTACAAAGACATTACATGTCTTACCATGTCAAAGAATACAGAAATGGAAAATGCAAAATGCTGTGGTGACACAAACAGCTACCAGCAAACATACATCAGGCAACAGCACCAATGCCTGCATGCCAGCATACCAGAGTATGCAAGAAACTCAAGCTGGTGAGCCGCACCACCAGACCAACAGAGGGCTGTACCTCCAGCACACCTGGACACACACGAAATTACAATTGGTGTGCGCAGACCAAACAGTTTCCTACTTGCATGGAAATCGATTGGAGCCAATTACACATGGGTATCACTCCATGAGGCAATTATTTAGGCTCACTCTCCAGCTCCAGAAGTCAATTCCAGTGCAGTGAACAGTGACAGAAAAACGTCGCCATGACATCACTTGCTACAATGTGGATGCCTCTCCACTCTCCATGTCATTGAGGGACCAGACTTCATTAACGTAACGGTGCCATGCCGGAAAGCTTTGATATACTCTGCTTCACCACTTTGACTGTGTCAGACTTAGTGGTGGTAGCATTTGTACAAACTTAGTCAATTTCTCTGTTTATCTCTCTGTTCAGAAGAGATCTCCACAGGATTCATGGTGTCAGTTTCCTCCTGTACTGCTTCAGACATTAGTCAAATCCATGCACATCGTCTTGCGGCACTTGTGTGTGCTGGGAAAAGGGGGGGGGGGGGGGAGCTGCACAATATTAGGCAGGCGTACCAGTTTCTTTGGTTCTTAAGTTGCCCTTTATTTTGTTATTCAGGGTGCTCTGAATACTCTTGCTGCTAATGCATGTAACCACTGGAAAGTAATTTAAGAATACACTAAGTCTATGCTGTCAGGATGTCTCAGAACAATGCATATTTTTCTACAGAGTGAAAGATTCATTCTGGAAAGAACACCTACACTGTGGCTAAGTTAGTCCTTGGCAAAATCTTTTCTTCCGGGAATGCTAGTCCAGGAATAAAAGAGAGCTTCTCTGAAGTTGAGAAAGTAGGAAAAAAGTACTTTCTGAATTGAAGCTATGAAGGTGGATCATGAGTCATGCTACTACAGTTACATACTTGACCCCCTATTCCATAAGCATTTAGTTTGTTTACAAGGCAGAAATGGGAAAATGTGCAGAAAGCTTCTAATCAGAATGAGGTCCCCCCCCCTTTTCCCTCCCCCCCTCTCTCTCTAGAGAACAATTGCAAGTTAATACACTATTGCACACTAATTAATCACTGAGCATGGTGGCTTAGGAGTTAAGACTTTGGACTCACATTTAGAACAACTGGGTTTCAAATTACCACCTGCTCATTCATTTTAGGTTTTCTATAGTTTCCCTAAATCACTTAAGTCAAATGAGTGGATGATCCCTTCAAAAAGGACACAGATAATTTCCTTTTCATCCTTTCAGAAATTTTAACATGTACTCTGCCTCTAATGACATCATTATTGATGGGACATGAAACTGCAACTTCCCTCTTTTCCATTAAATCTATAATATGAGTCCGAGTTTGTCATAAATTAAAACATTGAGCTGAACCAGGTCTTAAACATGGATACTTCCATTGTGAGGAAACTGCAGGTACACTTCATGGACTGGCTCAAAGCCTCATCCTGCCACTAGCTTCGTCGTCCTCAGTAGAAGCTCTCTCCTGATGCTGTGAGCCTAGCAAACTCCAGAAGAATGTGTATGTTGGGGAGTTTGGCTTCTCTGCATTGCCAGTGTTATTTTTGAGAGAACATTGTTCTACCATTTGAGGAGTGTATGCTGTATTGGTTACTTTGCAAAGAACAGAAGAATTTGATCTCAGTAACAACAATTTCACAACTGTTCAACAGCCAAGGTTCCTAACATAACAATTTTTCCAGAGTTACTAATCTCTAAGAATCGTGAGAAAACCTCTACAGAATTCAGAAGAAATGAGGAGAATGATTTGGCAGGTTTATGTTCAGTGTGGATCCATGAAGTGTTTTCAGAAGAACGGTTTGTAGTACTGCACCTACGAAAGACAGGTACGTAGATTCAAGTCTTAATCTGACACACTTTTAACTTGACATGCACTATTAGCACTATGCAAAGAGCAGAATTCAATTTACGTATGGGTCACTTAAGTTTGGTGATTTGCCAAACTCTGAATAAGCCTTGTGATTTTATCACATTAGATGTGTGTGTAGGAAAAATCACTAGTGCATTAATAGAGGAACTAGGCATCACTAGTGTATATTTTGGTAATGAAAGAAATGTTCATCTCTGTAATTTGGGCACCAAGGGAGGGCGGGATGTGATGGCATATAATTCTCGATCATCAGACTGTACACAAAAACATTGGGCTACACATTGAACTTCTTCACAGTATCTCTTTGGCTGTGAGCATATGAAACTATTGATGATGATCCACCTGTCAAGGATATTAAACACAGCAGTCAACTTGGTGCCATGTTTTGGTACTAGGTTAATACAAACTCATCACAGTTGTCTAGACTAAATAGGTAGACAACTTTCACAAATCGTAATAGAAAGATTCTGCCTTTAATGAAGGAAGAAATCCTTTCAAATTAGGCATCTGAAGAATCTCTTGCAGTCTCCACACAAAATTGCTGTCACAAATGCTGCATGACTATGTTGTAATCTCGGGCTGTTACACAAAGTAGCATTCTCCGGCACTAGACCTTTAATATTTCTAGTGAAAAATATTTCCTGTTATCTTGGTAGAAATAGTATTTTTAGAATATACTTCCCTTAAATTACTGATCCCAACTGTTCAGTATTGCACAAACCTTTCAATACTATTCACCTTCCACAACAGGTTTTCAAATATCAAAAAGTTCCACCATCAATATATTTAGTACTTTCATATGCATTTGACTTCAGATTCTTATATGTTCATTATTATAAGAACTAAAATGGTTAGAAAGATCCATTTGTGGCAGATATCTGACAGGACACAGTACTGAAGTAATTATAAATTTTACAAAGTACCATGCCCATAATCTCAACTAATGAGCTGATTTTGGATAAACAGAATAGATTTTCAGAAAAAAATACTTCACCTGCACAAGTTCTTGTACCATGTCCAAAAGGAGTCAGCAGGTAAGGATGATAACTTGTATTTTCATTTCCTCTGAGCCATCGATCTGGGAGATATATTCTTGCATCCTTAAAATACTTCTCAGACAGGAAATGTACATTTGGAGTAAGATCTACATGTGTCTGAAAAATCAAAGTATTAATCATAGACCATATCAAATAAAAAACTAAATCTAAACATTTGTGTTTGAATTACAGTTTCTAGGCATATCACATTCTTCATTATCCTTGCTAAGTGTTTTAAACTGAGCACGATAGACAGGTAAATATTTTCTTCTCATAAAAGAAGACAAGAATACTCTCTGAAAAACTATTTAGCTAAGCTTCTCGTGCAAACCACTATTTCTTCATCTGGTGAAATGAACACACTAAGATCTCTACAGTCGTCAACTATCCAGTTAGGTTTCTAAATACTTCATGTAAGTTTTCCCATAAAAATCTCAGCAAAACACAAGGACTCTCAGCTGAGTTGTCTGTGACTTTGTTGTATCCCACTTGTTCAATAAATATGAAGTTGCTCACAAAAAATGCATTGGAATCATTGGAAGGAAGATGATGTTCTTTCTGCAAAATGCTGTTGCCTAAGTCTGTAGCCACTTAGTGGCAAGTGTCTTCTTGTAACAAATTATTTTTATATAGTATAAAGTGTTGTGTCTGTCAGAGCTTGTGTGTTTTTGTGGTTAGAACATACAGTGGATAGCAAAGGTATTTCATGAACCATCAACCCCTACTCCAGTTGCAAATGGTACATGGGATGTATTTAAGCTGTTTGTGAGTCAGCACATGAGCTCAAATGTTTCTCATTTTACTTTCATGGTCTTCTCGTGAGCTATACATAGCAGGAAGCAATATATAGGTTGACTCTATTCAGGAATGTAAAACCTTGGGATTTTAAACTAAACCATACCACAATGCACAGTGCTCTCCTCAGTCACTCACCACTAGTGCTGGCTAAACTCTTGCATCTCTTTTGCTTTTACTAAGCAAACCCATATTGTAAGATGCTGCTCTTCTTTGGCTCTTCTGTATTTCCTATATCATTCCTACCTGATAAGGATCTCAGATTGTGGAGGAACTTAAGTATAGTCTCCAGAATGAGATTTTCACTCTGCAGTGGAGTGTGCACTGACATGAAACTTCCTGACAGATTAAAACTGTGTGCCGGACCGAGACTCGAACTCGGACCTTTGCCTTTCGCGAGCAAGTGCTCTACCAACTGAGCTACCCAAGATCGACTCATGACCTGTCCTCTTCTGGTTGGCAGAAGAGCTTCTGTGAAGTCTGGAAGGTAGGAGATGAGGTACTGACAGAATTGAAGCTGTGAGGACGGGTCGTGAGTCTTGCTTGGGTAGCTCAGTTGGTAGAGCTCTTGCCCACGAAAGGCAAAGGTCCGAGTCCGAGTCTTGGTCCGGCACACAGTTTTAATCTGTCAGTTAAGTATAGTCTGTCTGCACACTGCACAGTAAGCTGGTGAGTCCCCCCTATTCTATCTACCCCACTATGCCGCAACAAGCAACTACTGGTAGTTTCACAAGGTCGTTTCTGTGGAAACACCTTTTAAATCAGTGGTGATGCACTGCACATATATGGCCAGATTTTATTTTTTACTAATTGCATGAACAGCATACTGGAATTCATAACTAATATAACTAATGCAAGAAATGCATATGAGCATAATCTATGTAAATCAAGGCATGCAGCACTATGTTGCTAGAGGAGAAATTGATTCTTTGTCATCCTGCGTGGCAGCTGCAGTCTTCTTCTGGAAATGTTCATTTTCCAAACCACAAGCAGTGATCACTCTCCAGTTTACAGACAGACTATACAAGTAAAATGAGGGTCTTGTAGATTACCTCCTTCATGGGTGGACTACAGAAGTTGTGAATGACTATCCATTTGCTCCAGCGGACCCATGTCATAACATTACACTCACATAACCCTAATAATGACAATTACTAAACATACTAATTACACTTTATGTCATTAGACACACTGATGTAGGAAACAAGGGGGACCCAACCTTCACAAGTGAATCGGCATAATCCCCAAATGCAGATAGTCAATTAGAAAAGGAAACACATGGTGTGTATACTTAATCTTCCGTAAAAGTGGGGTAGGAACCAACAACAACAATAATAATAATAATAATAATAATAATAATAATAATAATAATAAATATGGAATAGAGGGACTCTGGAAAATAGCCTGTACCAAACGAACAGTTCACATACTTACAAACAGTGACAGGCTCTGTGAACAGCAACGGTATACCAGCCACACTGACCACTGGTACTTAGAGCACTAGTGCTTGAATTACTGAGAGCACCTCTGCAAGGTGGGATGAGCAGCAGATTAATGACATCATGCACACATATATGCAATGAGGAAAAGTTGGTGCCCTCTATTACAACCAAGCAATAAACATTAGCCACATCAGTATAAAACGTTACATATTGCATAATAAAGCATACATGATCTCAGTTGCAAGAGCAAAGAAGGAAGCCCAGAAAAATATACACCTCACTCCCCGCCCCCTCCCTTTTATCACTGTAGGTGCGATGACATCACGAACAAGATACAAATATGCATACAATGGGTGAAACAGAAGAGAAACACAGGTGGAGCACAGAGCTAATGGAATCAAGCTCTTGCAGATGATAAAAATTAGACAAGATATCTGTGATGTTGCACCTCAATCTGGCTATTAAGTGTGTGATGCTGCATATTATTTCCCTCTCTTCTAACACAATGAGGGCCTGTCCATTTCCCTCCTTGTGCAAAATGTTCAAGTTACTGGACAAGCCACTTTCTGAATGGTCTTGCTAATGTAAATGAATAATCAATGAGGACCCAGAATTGGTCAAATTTGTTTATTTATTGTCCCCTGAATCAATAATGTACATGACATGCACATGGTGATGCACAAACATACATTTGATGTTGGACATTGTGATAATGTGCTGGCATGAAGTAACATGCCAAAAGTTTACACAAACATGAGCTTACATACATATTTTCTGAGAAGTTATGGACACACAAATTTTTGGCCATGCAAATTACATACTCAGTTACACATTTGTATTTTAGTGCTATATTCCTCTAACACATACACACAACAGTACCTGGTTGGATATTCTTTCTGCACTTAACTTGCTTAGTAGCAAATGATAGAGATGAAAGATTTTTGCACATACTTGCATTAATGTTTTACTCTTTACGAAATTCTTTTATGCAATTTGTTTCATGTTTCTTTCCACCCATGTGGAGCAGAAATTCACTTGCACTGTAGAAACAATGATCAAGCAGGAATGATTTTAATTTTCTATTAAATACAGTCAGGGACTTGATTTTTTTTTATTCTGATGGCAGGCTATTGTATATTTTAATGCCTTTGTTGAAGGGAGAATTTTTAAAGGCAGAGGTGCGCATCTCTTTAACATGGAGTTCCATTTTCTGTCTAGTACCATAGTCATAGACATTTACATTTTTATTAAATTTTGTAATACTACTTTTTACAAATTTGCATAGTTCTAGTAGATACAGGGTGCCAAGGGGTACGATGAGCAACATTTGGAAGAGAGGTCTGCAGCTTTGCCTTGTTCATTATTCTTATAGCTCTATTTTGAGTAAGGAGGATGTTTGGGCTATGTGTAGAGTCTCCACAGAATATAATACCATACTGCATTACACTATGGAATTGTGCATAGTAGGCTGTGTGAACAGTTTCCGGGCTTGTGCAGTATGCAAGGATTTGTGGGGCATAGCTTGGTTTAGCTTACTATTAGTTTTATTAATGTGTGTTTGCCATTTTAGATTATCCTGAGTCCATAGGCCTAGAAATCTTGTTTTGTATTTGGAGATTTTTGGGAACTGTGTAATTTCATATCAGGCATAATTTTATTTGATCTTAGGTGGAAGTTTAGGTAAGTGGTTTTCTTTGTGTTAACTATGAGCTTTTTTTTCTCAAACCAATCACTAAGTTCATCTGTATTTCCATTTATGGCCTCTTGGAGTTCATGTTCACATTTTTGCTTGTTATGAGGATACTGGTATCATCTGTGAAGAGTGTACTGGTGCTGGCATTGATGTTCGACGGCAGGTTGTTATGTACACAAGGAAGAGCACTGGTCAAAGTATTCAGCCGTGGGACACACCTTGTGTAATATTGCAATAGTCAGAGTAGTATGTTTCGATATGTCCTTGGTTGTTATGTTTTACTGAAATTTTTTGTTTCCTATTTGTCAGGTATGAGCTGAATCAGTTTAGTGGGGTGCCTCTGAAGCCATATGACTCCAGTTTGTTGAGAAGAATCTTGTGGTCTATGACATCAAATGCCTTGGACAGATTTAGGAAGAGCCCAACTGCTTTTTGTTTTTTGTCTAGAGCATCTAGGGTGCAGTGTAAATACTCATATATGGCAGTTGTCGTGGATTTGTTTTTTCTGAAACCGTGCTGGGCATCAGATAGTATCTGGTTCTTATCAAGAAAATTTATTAGTCTTTGGTGAACTAGTCTCTCAAAGTTTACTAAACACAGGTAACAGCGATATGGGTCTATAATTTTCTGCATTGAGTTTTTCACCTTTCTTATAGACTGGGATGACTTTAGCCACTTTCATGCATTTTGGAAATGTACCTGCCATCAACGATGAGTTGTACACATTTGAGTGTGGGAGAGCTATTTTGTTTATGGAGTTTTTGATGATAAAATCTGGGATGTCATCTATTCCAGATGAGAATTTATTCTTGAGGTACTTTGCACTTAGTACAATTTCTTCAGGAGTTGTTTCCCAGAAGATGGTTCAAATGGTTCAAATGGCTCTGAGCACTATGGGACTTAACTGCTGTGGTCATCAGTCCCCTAGAACTTAGAACTACTTAAACCAAACTAACCTAAGGACATCACACACATCCATGCCCAAGGCAGGATTCGAACCTGTGACCGTAGCAGTCGCACGGTTCCGGACTGCACCCCTAGAACCGCGAGACCATCGCGGCCGGCTTTCCCAGAAGAATATAGACTCTAAAGGAGTTGTTATTTTGTTTTGTCTGTTGGGCGTGGGTTTGTTGAAGCTTTGTAACAGATTTTTAACAATATTTTCATAGTAATTGTTGAAGATATTTGCAATTTCTTGTGGATTAGTAACTCTGGTGTTGTTGTGGATCAGGATAGTGTTTTCATGTTTATGTGGCTTTTGATTTGTTTCATTCCTTATAATGCTCCACACTGCCTTGGTTTTGTTTGAGGATGTTGCCACATAGTTGTCATTTGCTGTTTGCTTTGCCAGCACTATGACTTTAAGGATTTTGACATATTGCTTGATGTATCTTTCTTGAGATGGGGTGGGGATGGTGTTGTTATTTTTTAAATACTTCAACAGATCTCTCTTCCTTCTGCAGGAAATCTTTATACCAGTTGTTATTCATGGCTTCTTATTGGGTTCTTTTGATATGGTGCGTTTGAGTTTAAGAGGAAAGGCAATATTTAAGTGATATATCTATATGTTTAGAAATAATTCCATTTTGTTGTCTGTATCGTCTGCTTCATATACTTTGTTCCATGTTTCTGCAGCTAAGGAATCATTGAAGATTTTGATGTTTTCTTTGCTGTAGTTTCTTACTTTAGTTGTGTATTTGTTGTTGCAGTCTAAGTGGAGAACATTTGGAAGGTATACGGCTTGGCCACAGTGGTCACTATAGCCTGTGTCCAGAGGTTCGACTCTGTGGTAGGGACAGTTTACAAATATCTGGTCAAGTGTGGTTTTCGTGTTGTTTTTTGCACCTGTTGGGAATGTTACTGTGGGATTCAGACTGAATGAGTTAATGAGATTCAATAGCGATCCTGTCACACACCCTGTAGACTGGAAATCAACATTGGAATCACCACATAAAATTAGTACCTTTTTGTTTTGGTGAAGTTTGTTTAGGAGTATTTCAAGGTTTTTTAGGAAGACACATGCATTGCCTGTTGAAGAATGATAGATACATGTTATGATTATACACTCCTGGAAATTGAAATAAGAACACCGTGAATTCATTGTCCCAGGAAGGGGAAACTTTATTGACACATTCCTGGTGTCAGATACATCACATGATCACACTGACAGAACCACAGGCACATAGGCACAGGCAACAGAGCATGCACAATGTCGGCACTAGTACAGTGTATATCCACCTTTTGCAGCAATGCAGGCTGCTATTCTCCCATGGAGACGATCGTAGAGATGCTGGATGTAGTCCTGTGGAACGGCTTGCCATGCCATTTCCACCTGGCGCCTCAGTTGGACCAGCGTTCATGCTGGACGTGCAGACCGCGTGGGACGACGCTTCATCCAGTCCCAAACATGCTCAATGGGGAACAGATCCGGAGCTCTTGCTGGCCAGGGTAGTTGACTTACACCTTCTAGAGCACGTTGGGTGGCACGGGATACATGCAGACGTGCATTGTCCTGTTGGAACAGCAAGTTCCCTTGCCGGTCTAGGAATGGTAGAACGATGGCTTCGATGACGGTTTGGATGTACCGTGCACTATTCAGTGTCCCCTCGACGATCACCAGAGGTGTACGGCCAGTGTAGGAGATCGCTCCCCACACCATGATGCCGGGTGTTGGCCCTGTGTGCCTCAGTCGTATGCAGTCCTGATTGTGGCGCTCACCTGCACGGTGCCAAACACGCATACGACCATCATTGGCACCAAGGCAGAAGCGACTCTCATCGCTGAAGACGACACGTCTCCATTCGTCCCTCCATTCACGCCTGTCGCGACACCACTGGAGGCGGGCTGTACGATGTTGGGGCATGAGCGGAAGATGGCCTAACAGTGTGCGGGACCGTAGCCCAGCTTCATGGAGACGGTTGCGAATGGTCCTCGCCGATACCCCAGGAGCAACAGTGTCCCTAATTTGCTGGGAAGTAGCGGTGCGGTCCCCTACGGCACTGCGTAGGATCCTACGGTCTTGGCATGCATCCGTGCATCGCTGCGGACTGGTCCCAGGTCGACGGGCACGTGCACCTTCCGCCAACCACTGGCGACAACATCGATGTACTGTGGAGACCTCACGCCCCACGTGTTGAGCAATTCGGCGGTACGTCCACCCGGCCTCCCTCATGCCCACTATACGCCCTCGCTCAATGTCCGTCAACTGCACATACGGTTCACGTCCATGCTGTCGTGGCATGCTACCAGTGTTAAAGACTGCGATGGAGCTCCGTATGCCACGGCAAACTGGCTGACACTGATGGTGGCGGTGCACAAATGCTGCGCAGCTAGCGCCATTCGACGGCCAACACCGCGGTTCCTGGTGTGTCCACTGTGCCGTGCGTGTGATCATTGCTTGTACAGCCCTCTCGCAGTGTCCGGAGCAAGTATGGTGGGTCTGACACACCGGTGTCAATGTGTTCTTTTTTCCATTTCCAGGAGTGTATTTGCTTCTAGAATTTCGATTTCAGCTGCCTCAAAATCGTTTTCTTTATTTAAGTGGTCAAACTGGTCAAAATGTCTGTAGTTTACGGAATTTCTTATAAATATGGCAGCAGCCTTTTCCTGAAGTAGTGGGAAGCTAATGTGTAACCAGGTATACTAGCTCAACTAATTTGGTCTGGTTTCAGCCAATGATCTGTAATGCAAATGACATTTACATATTGTAGGTCTGTTGTGAATACGAGTTCGATTTTTGCAAGCTTGTTTGTTATTGACTGTACATTTTGGTGGTATATGGCAAAGCTGTATGTCTGTGGACACTGACGGCTCTTTTTTGTCGCCTCTGTGGAGGTAGGGGGCTTGGCCATAAAAAAAATTTCTGGGTTTAACATCCTACCCTCGTTGGCGTAACCTGTATGGTTTACACTGGTTTTGTCTTTGGGTGAAGGTTTTTTACAGTTATGTTTTGTTCCTTCAATCTAATAGGTATTATAGGACTACTTTGCCCTTTCTTCAATTACGGTGACATTTGCGAATTTTGAACAGAGTTTATAGATTTGTGAGTTTGTGTTTGTTATGTCTCTGTTTACACGTGACCTGTTTGGAAGGTTGTGTCTAAATGGTACATCAACTAGGAACACTTTCTTTGATGAAACGTACGGTAGTTTGTTTCTTAGTGTTTTTAGTAGATTCTGGCTTTTGTTGCAGGTGACGTCGTTTGTTCCTGCTGCAATTACAACAATGTCAGAGGTGCAAGTTTTTGGAGAGTTTTGATCAACATTTTTTAGGACAACCCTTGCATTTGCTTGGGGATAGACGTAACCAAAACTTTGAATGTGATCACCTTCATTTAGAAATTTCGATATACTGCGGGCTTGGCAGTCACCCAAGATGATTGCCTTAAACTTTTGTTCACTCGTTTTTTTGTTTTTCACAGAATTTCATAGCCATTTCCAATTTGTTTTGGGTATCACTGGTGGGTAAACATGAGTTTGAAAGTTGTGTTTGCGTCGTATTCTGACGTATGATTGTCTTACCTGATTTTAGACCTGATTTCCCTTTACCTTTTGAGCTGCTGTTGCTACATAGGCCTATATCATTACTGGAGTGTTTAACTGTAGCACTAAAATCACATTCCTCATTTCCAATAGGCCTAACAAGCTTGTTATTTCCGATATTTCCGGTCACACAAACACAATACAGTAGTATTTTGTTGATCACTATCCACTGTAGCCATTTTCTTCTTTATTTCTTCATGTTCCGAGCATGCCACAGCCAGTTCTTCCCTTAAAGCATCGTTTCCCTCTTCCTGCAACGCCAACAGAACCACAAGATAGCTCACTGTTATGTACTCGGCAGACAGTTTCTCCTTCAGTATTGTGAGTTTGTTCTAGAGATCCTTGTGTTCAGAGTGTATTGCAGCTAGTTCTTCTTTTAATGTGGTAATTTCCTTTTCTTGAAGGGTGATGGAGTATTTTAAATTGTTTTCTGGTAAACGTTCGACACATGTATGGCATTGCCACTGGTCTCCATCATTTATGAATTTCAGATTAATTTTGATGCACTTATGATGATACCAACACATACATTCCATTCACAGAATGCCTCTTGCTACCCTTTTCGAGCATATGTTGCATACAAAACGCTCACATAATAACGAAACCAGGAGACGATCTTTTTCACTACCCTTCCATGGTGTCATATTTGTCGTAATGTTCCCTAACCCTAAAATCAAAACCATGACCAGCCTGCCTCACATATCATGTACGACAATCATCCAACAGATATAGTACACCTGTGTCATAGTATTTTTAACAGATGGTCGGGTCTCTTCTCTATGCCTAACTCTTTCACTCATCTTCCCAAGAATGAAAAAGGCTGGTCTTGTATCTTTTGCACCGAGCAGTTTTCTCACTTTTTCAGAGATCCTATCAAAATACAAAACTCTGTGGTAACCACTGTACTCTTTTTTTTCTGTTCCTCTGTCCTCTGTAATGTAATCATCACACCTCTGCCACATACCAAGCCCTGATTTTTTTTCCATAACACACCCTTTTTAATGCTATTTATCAAGTTCTTGCTGTATCCATTAACATGGAGTAAATGAAGGACAATTTCATACTCTATCAACGGCCTCCTTGGACTTGGGGATAGATAGGAAAGCCATCATCTTACATGCAAGAGGATGGTTTGAGCTCAGATGGAGTACCAAATAAGTAGTGGATGATTTTATGAAAATATAAAATTCCACACTGGACCCCTGAAGGTAAATATTCAAATCCAAATAAGGTAATCACCTTCCCTGACTATGTTGTATGGTGAAGTGGACATTTACATGCAAACTATTTAATTCCCTAATGAAATCAAAGTAGTTTTCCTTCATACCTTTAGACAAAAATAATATATCATGAACATTCCTTCGCCCCATTTCAGTATTAACACGATGCACCTGTAATAAAGTCATGATGTCATGCTCTAATGTAGTCTACTAATATTTGCTAGGCAGTGCAGCAAAGGATGTCCCATAGTCAGACCTTGCTTCCCAAAGTGCGTATAATCACCAAATTTAAGATAATTATAACTAAGGATCGTATCCAGAAGTTTAAGTGCATCACTAATCTCAACTGCTGGTCAGCCACTATAGGTTCTTAAATTGCCGGTAATGACACCCTGGACCACATTGATGATAATATTATGGAGCATAATTTTTTCTAGGCTGTGCTTTTGTGTCTGAGACTGTGTATTCTTTATTTTGTGAAATGTAATGTTTTATGCTGTGGTTGTTATTGTTTATTGCTTGGATGTAATGGGTGAGCCCCACCTTTCCTAGTTGTGTATAAGTATACGGGATGTGGTTAATCTACTGCTCATCCCACCTTGCAGAGGCAGTCTCAGTGACCCAAGTGCTATGCTGTGGGTACCAATGATTTGCTGCATGTTCGGTATGGCTTTTGTGTTGTTGCTTTTCTTGGAAACTGCCACTAGGATGTGATGGATAATCTGTAAGTATTCAAACTGCCACTTTGGTGTGGGCTATTGTCCAGGCTCCCTCTGCTCTGTATTTTTTATTGTTATTGGTTGTAGGTTCTACCTCACTTTTATGAAGGATACAGCACACACCATTTGGCCCCTTTTCCAGCTGACTATCTGCATTTGGGAGTTATGTTGTTTTACCAGTGGAGATTGGGTTCCCATCATTCCTACATTGACGTCTTTAACGACTTAAAAGTATTGAATGTTTAACTATTGTAAATATTAGGGTTTTGTGGCTGTAATGTTATGACATGGGGTCCACTGGGCCAAATGGATAGTCATTCATGTGTTTTCTGTTCAGATATTCACTTGAGGATGTGGCTATAGGCCACAAAACCAGTTGCGTTTCATTAAAGATTATCAGACAGCTGCATGTGCTTTTCTTTTTGCAAGACATATTGCCACAACTGGGAATGCCTGGAGCACAGAGTTGTTTGTCATTTTTATATATTGTGAACTGTAATGGTTCTATAACATCCCCTTGGAGTACGCTCTAAGCTATTGTTATGTCTTTTTTCTGCAGTGAGAAAGACATGCTGTGCTCTATTTGCTAGGAACACTTCAATCCAGCCACAAAGCTGGTCTGACATCCTTTATGCTTGTGCCTTATGCTTTACGCAACAGTATGGAACCGTCCAAATGCCTTTTGGAAGTCAAGGAACAAGGCATCAACCTGGGCACCAGCATGTACTGGATGAACAGAGTGCACTAAATTTTGCAAGATTATTGTTTTCAGAATCTATGTTGATCCCTGGGCAGGAGATGTTCAGTCTCTATCTCTAGTACAATACTACATAAACATAAAACATGTTCCAAAACTCTCCTACAGACTGACATCAGTAGTATTTTCATCTATTCAACAATTTTCCTTGAAAATGAGAGTGACATTCACATTTTTCAATTGTTTGAAACATTTTGTTCTTCCAGTGACCTACAATAGAATGATGCTAGAAGAGCAACAAGCTATTTTGCAAACCATGTGCCGAATCATATAGGTACCTCATCAGGTCCAGTCATCTTCCCTCTGTTGAGCAAGTTTAGTTCAGTTTCTATTTCATTTATGTCAATAACTGTCAGTTTGATGCTTGTGTAATGATTGAGAGGAGGAACTGGAACACGATCTTGCACAGTGAAATAATTTTGGAAAGCAGGATATAGTAATTTGGCCTTCTCTATGTTATTCTCCATTTTTGTGCCAGTATGGTCACTGAGTGAATATATAGATGGATTAGATCAGATTGCTACCTCAACATAAGACCACTGGTCATGGTGCTGACAATCTGTGATGCTCCACGTGTCATCGCACTATCTCTGTTGATACTTGTCTCACTGCAAATGAGCCCATTTCCCAATTCAAAGTATGCGACATTCCCATACAGTCCTGCAAGGCAGGGTCAACTATTTCTGTCCTCTTGGGCTCTGGCTGTTGAACTATTAAATGAAGTCTTGATGAGCTGTGATCCTCCCACTGTCAAATTCTGATATATGCCTGCAGATGTTTCTCCTATGTACACAAGGTATAACTTAATATTCTTACAAACAATCAATATTCAAATGTCATTTCTGAATGAAAATTCCACTGTGTAATCTTTCTTTATACAGGAGAATCACCTAAAACTCGCACCGCAAATACTGCACAGATGGAAAGTGCTATTCATGTGCGGTTTTCGCAGAATGGATTGAAACTCAGGGGCATGTATTTTTATCCAATAAACAGATTGTAATAATACTTAAAAAGTCAATATTTATGCAAAAATACTCCTTTTAAATGGAACAATGCCTACTGACATTAACAAACTAAAACTAGCGAAAATTAGAATGTCAGTGGTGTCTGTTGTGGGATTATAGTGCAGGTCTTTTATGAGATATTGTATTTTGAAAACTTTCCACACCAATACTTGTTTTCAACCTGTGTAGTTACTAGGTACAGTGCTGTTATGTTTGCTTACAGTGTGCTTGTGTGTTCCTCGAGTTCACTGCGACTTGCTAGTCAGTTAGTGTGTGACAGTCCAAGCAGTAATTCATGAGTGGATGATGGGATTTTCAAAAAGAGACAACATGCTCATTGTGTATGGAAAGTGTAGGAAGAATGCAGTTTGGACTCCTACAGTGTATGCGACAACATAGCCCAATAAATGTCAACCAGCTCGGCAGTTATTTATCAACTTCTTCAACTAGTTATGTGAAGGTGGTAGTTTAACATCTAGACAATGTAACAGGAGGAATCAAGTGACAACATAATAGGGGTAAATAAATATTCTTGCCGCTGTTGCAGTTGATCCACACATTAGCTACCATGTAATCACACAAAGAAGTGGTATTAGTCAGGCAAGAGTCCTACACATTTTGCATTGACGTAGGTTCCATTCCTATCATATCTCTATCCATCAAGAGATGCATGGAAATGATTATGAGAATTGTGTTAACTTCTGTACGTGGACATTAAGAAAGGATACTCCAGATGTTTCATGTATCTTGTTCAGTGATGAAGCCACATTTGCCAGTAATGGACAAGTAAACACCTGAAACATGCACCATTAGCATTGTTAGGTAGAATGAAGTGTAAATGTGTTGTGTGGGATAGTGAACCATCAGCTCATAGGCTCATTTTTCATAGACAGAACGGTGAATGTGCACAAGTATCACAACCTCCTAAGAGATCATCTTACATGGATGGTAGAAGATGTTCCTCTGATAACCAAGAGGAACCAGTAGCACCAACATGATGGATGTACAGCCTGTAGTGAAGGAAGTACTTCAGCATGTCTTCAAGAATTGTTTTCAAATTGGATTGGATGCAGAGGACCTGTACGTTGGCCAGCCCATTCCCTGGATTTGATGCCTGTAAACGTTTTCTGTGGGAAAAGCTGGAAGACACTGTTTACAAGGACATACCAACTACACCTGAGAAATTCAATGACATATTACTGCACCCTGCTTGGACATTTCTGCTGAAATGCTAGCACATGGGCAGTAGTCATTCCATACTAGACAGGAAGTGTGTATTGCCGCTGCCACTGGTCCTTCAGAACACAACCTGTGAAGGTAAGTGTCGGTGCGGGAGATTTTCAAAATATTATATTTTGTAAATGACTCACACTAGAATCCTTTCAACAAACACCACTGAATTCTAATTTACCCTACTTTAAGTTTGTTAATGTCAATAGGTATTGTTTCATTCAAAAGTGTGTGTTCACACAAAAAATACACTTTTTAAGTATTATTACTACGTGTTTATTGGCTAACAATCTGAGCCCCTGCCTACTAATCCATTATGTGAAAAATGCACATCAAAAGCACTTTCCATTTCTGCAATATTTTTTGCAGTGCAAGTTTTATGTGAGTCACCCTGTATAGAAAATGTAGATATAATTACTTCCACCTACTCTGTGCAGTTGTGCTGGAAAGCTAGTCATTTGTGTCTGTAGCAAAATTGGTGTCAATTAGACATTTGTTTCATGACAACTACATTGTGTTGCAATTTTAATGACCAGCAGTGTAATATTTTCCAAGTCCATTTTGTGGGACACTCAAATTTTTGACCAATCCCAAAGGGATTTACTTTTCCTGGTAATCTGCTACATTGACATCAGGCTTCATATCATTCATTGAAAAATGTATTGAAGCTCTGTGATAACTGTATAGGATCTCAAATGGTGTCATATTCGAGTTTAATTTTAGAAACTTCAGAGTCATACACTTTAATACCAAATTCAGATTTAATGACAGACCTCACTATTTTTGATTTATACTTGTAAACTGTTGTTTGTTTAACAGTACAGTATAATGTGAGTGGGAAGCATGTGAGGCCTAGCACCTTACAAAATAGTCTTCAGAGGAGATATTTTAAGAATATATATAAAAGCAACAGATTGCAAATCACAAAGTATGCTAAATAAAGTTTCCATGTTTACATACAAACACTTCTTCACTTTTGCTTTCAGTATTAGGCAACAAAGCCTGCTGTGATACCATTTCAAACAATTATGGCCTTTTTCCTCTTTTGGAGCTATATATTTGTGATTTTTCTCTAACTGGTTCATTTCTAATCCTGTCCATCATCACAAAGTCTTCTAGTCTTCTGAAAAATCTCATTTCTTGTGCTTGTATTATACTTGTCAATAAAGATACAACATTCTCTTCACTAAGGGAGAGTGGGGGCAGAATTTCATTGATGGATCTTTTCTGTGCTTTGTCTCCCAAATTTTTGGTAATTTTTCATACATGAAACTGGATTTATTTATTCTTCTTTTCTATGCCTTGGCTCTAGCCATAAGTTTCCATCCCAGGTAAGTGAAATAATCTAATATTTATAATATACTATAATATCACTATTAACTACAATCTCTGATGTCTTGGCTCTGGTCACACAATTGTCATTACTCATCTTTTGTTGGAAGAAATATTCATGTTTTATTCTCTGCATGCTTTTCTTCGGATGTGAATAGTTAACTGAATATTGGTTTTATTATCATAAAATAAAACTACATCACTGACAAACTGATTGAGCTGAGCATAATGTTCCTGTCCAATTAAAATTGTTTTTAAAATTTATCTTCTCATTCTCTTAATGTGGCACATATATAAATGTTAAAAATGTTTGGTAAATACAACTTACTTGTCTTACTAGACTGTAAGTAAGTGTGTTTTCTCAAAAAACCACTATGCTGATCTGCAAAATGTGCTCAGCGAGTGTAATCAGGACAATAAAGCCACACTAATAGGTGATTTAAATGAAAGGGTAGGCAATACCATTACACCAAATTTCCTTGTACCTGACAGAGAAATAACATGTAAGAAGAAGGGAAACATACTTATAAACTCTGTAACATTCAATAAATTAAAACTTACAAATACATAAGTATACTTGGACAAATAGGAGTTACACCTCAATGACAGAATATCTGGTGACTAACAACAAACTAGATGAACAAGGAAGAGATAGCACTATCTAAAGAAGGAACAATACAGTATCAAGTAACTTGATATGTATCTCTTGAAGAGATATATTTGCTAGGTGAAAACAGATGGGAAACATTCCTAAAAAAGTACAAATAAAAAAGTGTATAAAGATGTCTGCTTAATGATGGCAGTATGAGAAATATTTACTAAAACTGAATTAACAATGAGTTGTGACTGACTCATAAAAGGGATAATAACAATGAAGAGTGGAAATACAGACCAAAATGTAGCAAATGAGGCCCAAGGGAAAAAACAGATTCCTTGTTAACATTAGTTCAATGACACATCTGGCAAAAAACGGGAATATTACACACAGCAAAGAAACGGCACCAAATCCATATGGTACTGAATGCAGCACACCAAAAATACTAAAAATAATTTAGTCATGTTATTGAGGACACTGTACTTCAATAATAAAAACTTTAAATTCATTAAAAATTAAAGTTTTAAATTTGAACAATAGAGATAAAGTATGAGTCAACACAGTAAAGAAAGTAGAAGGGGGAAAAAACACACTATAACCCAATGGCTTGATACAAATGCCGAACAGACAAAACAAAGAGTTGATGGTGTTCTTTTAAATATTTCTGAGAAAAATAAGGAAAAAGCCTATTAATGTAACCAATTGAAAGTTTATTTAAGAGTTGTTTATGTTATCTCAATCAATCATCTGCTGATAAAAGAAAATTTAAGATAATTGAAGCAATTGGGTATAGACAAATTTCAGCCATATAATTTGTAACTGATATCTACTTACACCTTTTGGGACATGATAACCAGACAGAATGAGATCCTTCTGAATTATTCTTGATACCTCAGTTCCAATTGGATAAAATCTAGAAATAATTCCAAAAGACAAGCATAAATTAGTATTAACAAGCAACACTAGCAAGTACTTGTTATAATAACATACAAAACAGTACAAAGTAAAAAAAAACAAAAAAACAATGCAATATTTATGAGAAAAATGCTTGGTGATAGAGGTAATTGCTTCAAGTTTAAGAGTTCACTATTCCAGGAACTATGGGAGACACTGCATCTGCAGGCATCACTGATTTAGTATCAGGGTAGCTGGCACACTGCAGTCATTGCACATAGTCAATGACGCAACATATACTGGTAAAACTGTGAAGGATGAACAATGGCATGCCAACTGTAGTGCACCAATATGCTGTTAACTGATTTGACCTACTTGTGTGATGCGTGCTACTAATGTATGGCTGTACCCAGGTAGTCAAGTAGCAAAGGAACTTTATTAGTCTTCTGAATAACTACAGTAACAGTTTCCTACAAGGTACAATCCATATAATTTTGCTAGCACAGTCACTGATATTGCCTGGTCTGTCCTAACAGGGCACTCTGGCCATCCAGTGGAAGAATACCAGGCAAGTGAGGTAGTATCACGTGACTCGGGGATGCGAAATAGTGCCGACAATAGCAGCACTACAAATGGCAAGCACAGCACCATGTACAGTAAGCATAGCGCCACTGATACAGTGGCAACTGGAGGTGTGATCTTCCACAGTTGTGTTGCTGGCTTACTTGAAGGGTAGCAACACACAGTACACTGCTGTGTCGCTGGTGGATGGGACATAGAAGACAGATTTCTGCTTAATGATGGCAGTATGAGAAATATGTACCAAAACTGAATCAACAATGAGTTGTTTCATACAGAGCAGCTGGTGGAACCATCTTCCTGGGCGGTCAGTGACTGTGATATAGGTGACCACCAAGGGTACTGCATTCCCTCTTCCCCAAGGGAGAGGCAGTGGGGACATCAAGGAGGAGTGCCGTCGGCAGTGGAGACTCGGACCCAAAAGCGAGGACTGAAGGCTGGCAGGACTGAGGTGGCTGCGAAGAAAGAGCAGCCCACTTGGCTGAGAATAGGGAAGAGTGTACGTTGAAATAATGTATGTGCACGGCTGTCAGTGAGAAAGGTCAACTGGGCTACCAAAGGTGGCACGATCTGCTGTGGCCGGGCCATACGACAAAACTTCCAGGACCGCAGAACAGGAGTACATGGGAAATCTGACAGTGTGCCACAGAGGGTGTCCAGACAAGGAAAGGCAGTCTTTCTGCACAGATGAGAGGACCCCCTAAGGTCACTGGATAGAATCATGACCAAAGATGTTCAGGGGTGGCGTCCGGACCGAGACGACTCACAGTGGAGTCTGTCAGAAGGCACAACACATGCTCAGAAGTCACCTGTTGGAGAAGAGAGCAAGAGTGTGAGGTGAATGTGACTCCCCCTCAGTAAAGAAGAGGCCCAGGAGAGGATGGAGGGCCGGGCACCAAGTGTGTGGGTCAAGTGTAGAGGACAGGTGGAAAGGAAAGAGCAACTGAGGGCAACCTGTTTACAAGGGTAAAGCCATGGCCAGTGGAATGGAAGAGAGTGAAGTGACAGAGAGGGAGAGTTATGGTGTCAACAGGTGCCAAGGACACAGAAAGCAAAGGAAAGTGCCTGATAGAGAGGGGCATGAGGCAGGCCATTGGAACAAGGGCCAGAAGCATGAGACATGGTGGGTCATGGGCCGCAATGTGAAGGATGTCACCAACTGGTGGGATGAGAATGCTGCAGAAAAGTTTTACCCTCATTGCCAACTGATGTATCATCCATGTGTGATTCATGCCACTAATTAATGGATTTGCTCAGGTAGCTAAAGATCAATGGAACTTATCTCAGTATTCTGAACAAATACAGTAACAGTTTCTTAGAAAATGTGAGCCATACTGTGTATGCTAAAATAGTCAGTGACACTACCTAGTTTGTCCTAATATTGTATCACTGACCTAGCCAGGAAATGTTCATACATGGATGTCATCCACTGTTGACACACTTGTGATGACTCAGCGACTTGGATGTCACATGTAAGTCAGTAGGCCCTGACTGGAGAGCCACAGTATGCCTGTGATAAAGCCCAGTGTGTACTGTGTGCTCAGTGAATGGAACTTTGACTGGGGGAGTACTTGGCCAGGGTAGCCTAAAAGTCCAGAGAACAGTGAACTCCCCACGTTAACTCAATATCTGACAGACATTATCCAATAAAGCCATCTCGCAGAAGAATACCAAGAAATTGTGGTGGTGACACATGACTCATGGAGGCAAGATAGTGCCAACAATAGCAGTGCCATATACAGAGAGCGTAGCACCACCTGGTACCTTGGCAACTGGAGGTGTGATCTTCTGCTGTTGTGTTGCTGGCACACTGCTGTGTGGTTGGTGCTGTAGTCTAGGTGGCAGCTCAAGGTACTCCGTTAACAACCACAATGAAACACCATTACAGATCACTGCCGATACAGTTGACATATCTGTCATTCCATTTTGACATTGCATTTGTGGTCTACTACTGTGTTGATTTCTAGTATGATTCTCTCCGCACCATAGTCCTACACATCCATCTGTGTAGAAGTAGTACTTCCAATATAGATTGCAATTTCATCAAACATCAAACCATATTCAGAGACAATCATATTGCCTTCCTAATGTCAATGAGTATAGTAGTCTCTCAGGCAAACAATATACTATGCCTCATGTTCCTCTATAACCATTTAAATATGCAGGATGTTTTCTTACAAGAAGCAGTTCTGGTCAAAATTAGAAAGAAGTTATGCTACAATAGCCATTTGTCCGTTAACACACAGGCAGTGCACATTCTTCAGCTATCCTCAAAGAATCATTTACTTCTGCAAACACAGCTGGCTGCCTGCAGAGTTGATCACATGAAAGGGTCACATGTTCCTGTAATGTGTGCAGATTGTCAGTGGGTGTAGACCTTTCATCAGTAACATCATCAGATGCCAAGTTCGTTTTGTTTGCCGATGATACAAACATTGCAATACATAGCTAATCAAGTGTAGTTTTAGAATTATTGGCTAATAAAATATTTGTGGACATTAATCACTGGTTCCTAGCCAATTCTTTGTCACTAAACTTGGAAAAAATACACTACATGTAGTTCAGAACTTGTACGGGGTGTCCCACGAGTATATGCCTAACATACACTGACAAGCAGATAGAACAAGTGGACAGTGTTAAATTCTTGGGATTACAGCTTGATAATAAATTCAACTGGGAGAAGCACACCACAGAACTGCTGAAGCATCTTAACAAATCTCTATTTGCAATGCAAATTGTGTCAGACATAGGGGATACAAAAATGAAAAAGCTGGCATACTATGCTTACTTTCATTCCATAATGTCATATGGGATTATTTTTTGGGGTAATTCATCAAGCTACACTAAAGTTTTCCAGGCACAAAAATGTGCAGTAAGAGTTCTATGTGGTGTGAACTCGAGAACATCCTGCAGAAGCCTGTTTAGGGAACTAGGGATACTAACTACTGCTTCCCAATATATTTATTCCTCAATGAAATTTGTCATTAAAATATGTATCACTTTTTCAAACCAACAGCTCAATTCATGGCATCAATACTAGAAATAAGAATAATCTTCACAAAGATTTAAAGTCACTTACTGTTGTACAAAAAGGTGCATTATTCAGGAACACATATTTTCAATAACTTGCCAGCAGCCATAAAAAGCTTAACAACAAATGAAATTGATTTTAAAAGAAGCCTAAAGGATTTATTGGTGGACAACTCCTTCTACTCTATTTATGAATTTCTCAGTAGGACCAATGAACTTGTGTATATATTTTCTGCACCATTTCAGTGCAGTAATGTGTTCATCGTAAACAAGTGTGTGTGTGTGTGTGTGTGTGTGTGTGTGTGTGTGTGTGTGTGTGTGTGTGTGTGTGTGTGTGAAGTACAATCTAACTTCTGCACCATCACAGTGCAGTAACGTGTTCATTGTAAATAAGTATTGTAGTAGTTATATTATATGTTTATTACCTCATAAATAAAATAAAACTTTTTTTATTTTAAATTCAGTGCATTAGTGTTTGTAAAATGATTCTTTCATATAGCATTCATTCAAAAAAAAATGACGATCATTCCACTTGGGACCTGTGGAAGGTACATTAGCTTCTTTGTTTCAGTTGTAAATATTTGTCATTTATTATTGTTTTCCTGACATGTTCCACATCCTGGAGGACCTCCTCACTATGGATCAATTGGAATTAAAGTAAATCTAATATAATCTAAGACTACACCAATGAGTTTAAATGTCCCCCACAGCCATAAATCTAAAGGATTAAGGTCTGATGAATGGGGAGGCCATGCTGCTGGATCTCCTCTGTTCAATTCATCATTCATTAAACATTTATTTTAGACAGTGTCAAATGAAGTGCAGAAAATTAGGTTACACTCTATTGTGCCACAAGTGTTGTATTTCTGCAATTTGTTGGTTAGAAATTAGGATAAACAGCAACTCTTAATTTGTGTGCTAAGTGTATGGTCCTACGAATCTGCCATGCACAATTACTGCTAACACATTGATACTAAATTTCTTTAATTCCAGTAAATGACCACAACAAATTGTCATCAGACTATTAATTTCAGTCCATATTGACAATCTTCTTACCTGTCTGGAAAGGGAAAGCAGTTGCAACTTCTGGACAAATTACATCTTATACACAACAAATTATGAAATAACAAAAAAGGACTAATTTCATATATAGTGGAAACATGAGTTTAAAAATGTGATGAAACATACCCAAATAAAAGAGAAACAGCTTTATGTTATCCTAACGTGATTAAGTCAAAGTGGCAGTGTCAGAAGATATAAACAAAGTTAGGTTGGCATCATTAAACAGGTACAATAATACAGTGCAGACCAGACCACAGTGCCAGGAGAATCACAATGTGAAAGGCATCACTGTTCACAGCAAACTGGCGTACAGTTGCAAAAACTCATCAGGTGTCGCTACAAAAACTCATGAGCTGTCACTGCTGCAAACATATTTGACATATATGTACATACAATTAACTAAAAAACATACATTAAGCAAAAAACTTTTCTGAAAATAAAATTTATTATAATTTGTTACAATAATAAAATGAAGTACATCAAAAATTGATAAGTGAAACAATTTTTTAAAAAAATTCTTAAAAAGGAAACAGCTGAGTGACAATGTATCGCTGAAAAACTGAGGCAGTAACCTTAGATAACAGTATTAGTGCACCCATGTTCAAAGAGCTAACAAAATTACTTGAAAGTGATGAAAATGAATACAAAATTTAAGACTAGAAGAGGTAATTAGTGGCCTCTGTTGGCAAAGTCTTCCAGATGTGACATAGGCAAGTACTGACCAAAGAGACATTGGGACCAGAGGGGCCCTTCATACTCCACATCAGGACAAACACCAGAAAACATTGTGTCACTCAATTAATAAGATAAGACAGCCAATATAATATGCAGGTTATTTGAAAGTAAGGTCCGAATCACCATAACTAATCCAATGTCATGCGAACATTGAGATGCGAACATTGAGATGCGGATTTGCACTGACAGCTGGCGTACCTTGCTCATCAAACAATGCCATTTGTACTGCTATCATCAAAGCTGCTGTTTACAGTCCCAGTTCAAAATATTTAGAGCAACTGTTCAGCCTGCCAACAGTGAGATATGGTCAGTGATTCAGTTTTTGACACCAAAGAATGATGTAGTAGCAGAAATTTGTCAACAGATAACTGAGATGTATGGCCCCAATGCAACAAGTGACGGTGAAGTGCAGAAAAGGGTGAGAGCTTTCAAGGACGGATAGGAAAATGTCCATTATGTAGTGCTATCAGTGATCTCAGAAGGTTTGGTCAAAGCAGTACACAAAAAGATTTGTGTAAACCATCAGTTCACAATTTCAACTTTGCCATCAGAATTTCCAAATGTGGGTAGAACAACTTTGCACAAAACTGTCTATGAAAAGTTGCAATTTTTCCAGTTGTGTGCACATTGGTTTCCCAGGTTGCTTACTGAGAAACACAAAATGGAAAGAATGGCTTGTGCTCTTGATTTTTTGGACCAACAACATATGGAAGTGAAATATGTAAGGAATTAATTAAAAATAGATTTAAAAAAAATCTATATTGGTTTATGTTTTATAAGAAATTGGACTTTACTTTCCAAATAAGCCTCATAAATTGTAAAACAGAGTAGAGAGAGTCAAAAAGGAGAGTGATGAGAGCATTATAACAAAATAAAGCATATATCATACAAGGTAACGACTAAGAAAGGTGTACATTATAGAAGTTTTAAATTGTTAATGTAAGACACTGCCAAAAAAGACTAAGCAGGCTTTAGCAGCAAAATCGTTCTGCCTACTAAGCTATCTTCCAAACTCTTCTTGCTTTTTTTTTTACATTTTTAACTCCTCCAACAAACTGAGAGCATGACCCTTCGGTACTCTGGGAACAGTACATATGCTAATATGAATGTCCCTACAGCATGGCCAGTCTCAGCTAAATGTAAGCACAAGGCACTCTTTTTATATGGCTGCAAAGGCTCCTTAAACCTCATATTGAAAGAGCAGCCAGTTTAGCCAATATAGCATTGTTTGAAGACAATCTTGCATACTCCAAAGCCATCAATCTTAAGCACTTCCCATCTGATATCTTACCTAAATTCATAGTGTATTGTTAACTTGGAAACCAAATCTAACATTAGATTTTCTAAAACATTTCTCTACTTGCTGAGATGTATTACTATGAAATTCCACAGGGACAGTTTTCATTCTTTCTTTTTTTATCACCTCTTTTTTTCTAGGTGAGAATGTGTTTGGCAGTTATGTATTCTTTCTTACTTTAGCCTATCGTACAGTTGCGCAATGTCATTTGTAGAAAAACCAGTGGATGTTGCAATTTGTTTTACATCACTGAGTTCTTTACACAATTCACTGTTGGCCAAGGGGAAATGAGTGAGAGATGATTAACTGTCAATGTAAAAAATCATATCATAGTGGATAGCAGCAACTGGCATTGATAATAAGATCAGTGCATGTAAGTTTCCTGAAAGCTCAAAATTACCATTTGTTGTTGGCTTTCATGATGGTACTCTCTAGGTAGTTAATGGAGTTGGACGCTGTCATTCTGTGGGTACTATAGTACACATTGTCTCCATTCTAATCAAGTCAGTTGTTAAACAGCACCCACTCCTCTACACAATTGCATTTCTTTGGCCTGTATTCCATTTTTGCTTCCCTAGCCCAATATTAACTTAAACACATAAGCATTAGAATACCCATTGTCTTATAGAGTTTCATTAACACACCTTTCTGTGTTTTGCTTCTCTAGTTTCTGACAATTGTTCTTCCTGCAAAAATGAATTTGTGTAACTTTTCTCCACTATATACCTATTATAATGAGGTGAAAAAGCCATGAAATACATCCTAATATCATGTTGGACCTCCTTTTGCCCGGCGTAGTGCACCAACTCGACATGGTATGGATTTAATAGGTCGTCGGAAGTCCCATGCAGAAAAACTGAGCCATGCTGCCTCTATAGCTGCCCGTAATTGCAGAAGTGTTGCCAGTGCAGGATTCTGACACAAGCTGATCTCTCAATTATGTCCCATAAATATACGATGGGTTCCTGTTGGGCAACCTGGATAGTCAAACCATGTGCTGAAATTATCAAGAATGTTCTTCAAACCAATCGCATACAAGTGCGGCCCAGTGACATGGTGCATTCCTTCATTGTTTGGAAACATGAAGGGCATGACTGGCTGAAAACATTCTCCAAGTAGCCAAACATAACCATTCCCAGTCCATGATTGGTTCATTTGGACCAGATGACCCATTCCATTCCGTGTAAACACAAACCACACTATTATGGAGCCACCACCAGCTCTAACAATGCCTTGTTAAAAACTTGGATTCACAGATTCGTTGGGTCTATGCCACACTCAAACACTACTGTCAGCTCTTACCAACTGAAATCTGGACTCATCTCACCATGCCACAGTTTCCCAGTTGTCTAGTGTCCAACTGATGTGGTGACAAGCCCAGGAGAGGCACTGCGGGCGATGTTGTGCTCTTAGCAAAGGCACTTACATCAGTTGTCTGCTGCCACAGCCCATTAATGCCAAATTTTGCCACACTGTCTTAATGGATGCACTCATTGTTATGTCCCACATTGATTTCTGTGGTTATTTCACCCTTTGTTGCTTGAATGCTATTACTGACAACTCTACGCAAACGCCACTGCTCTCATCATTAAGTAAAGGTTGTGGCGAGAGGTAATGGCTGGTATTTGGTACTCTTGTCACTCTCTTGACACTGTGGATCTTGGAATATTGAATTCCCTAACCATTTCCAAAATGGGATGTCACATGAGTCTAGCTCTAACTATCATTCTGTGTTCAAAGTTTGTTAATTCTTGTTGTAGTGCCATAATCACATCAGAAACCTTTTCACAAATGACAGCTCTGCCAATGCATTGCCCTTTTATACCTTGTGTCTGTGATACTACTGCCATATTTATGTGTGCATATTGCAATCCCATTTCTTCTGTCATCTCATTGTGTACCATAGTTCACATTGTGTTCACTAGTGAAAATGAACACAGCTTTCTCTATATAGTACCCTTACCAATACCTAATGGTGATGGAGTCAACAAGCCATTCGATCTAAAGTATCTTCAGATCTAGTCATAAACATCCCTTTCAGATATTTTCAAAGACAAGCTGCCAGCAGGAGTATTTGAGAGTTGAATGTTAGATACTTGTTACATGGGTGGCTCCACATTTCTGGACTGAGATATCTAATTTACAAAATAGTATTGCACATAAAAAATTAATTGGTAAGAGAATACGTGAGCAATTATATAGGACACTAGTGAACCCAGTAATGCTTCGCGCCTGGTAAATATGTATGGGAATTGGATATACATCCTAATCTCCTTCTCCCACCTCCCTGTCTGTCTCTTCCTCCCCCTTTTCTTTGACCATCTCCTTCTCCTCCCACTCTCTCTGTCTATCACTTCCTCACCCCCTCCTCTCTGTCCATCTCCTCCTCCCCCTACCTCTCTCCACCTGCCCCCTTCCCCCCCCCCCCCCCCCCCTTCACACTGTCTGTATGCTACTTCCACCTCTTTGTGTACATTTCCTGGCCCTACCTGTCAGTCTCCTCTTTTCCTGCAGGATTAGAAAGTTTTGGACAATTCAGATTCTATAGTACTATTCTAATCATAAGCTGATAAACCATGAATAGGACTTTCCTATTTTCTATCAAGTCAACTGCAAGGAAGAAAACAAAACAGTGCATAGCTGTAAATACAATTTCTGTTTAAAACTATATATAAGGATAATGAATATAAATGGGAGAAACAATTTGTCTAATGGTTTAAATGTCCAGTTATCATACAATCCAGAAGACTGCAAGAGCTGATGAGGACGAGAATTATCACACAATTGGCTTAACAGCTCATGCGTCAAAGTTGCTGACAAGAAAAATATACAGAAGAATGGAAAATAAAATTGGGGATCAGTTAAATGATGATTAGTTTGGTTTTAGTAAAGACAAAGGCACCAGACAGGCAGTTCTGGCGTTGTGGTTGATAATGGAAGCAAGACTGAAGAAAGGTCAAGACACTTCAATAGGATCTGTCAACCTGGAAAAGGCATTTGACAATGTAACATTGTGCAAGATGTTCGAAATTCTGAGGAAAATAGGGATAAGCTATAATGAAATATGTGTAATATACAATATGTACAATAACCAGGAGGAAACAATAAGAGTGGAAGGCAAAGAATGAAGTGCTCCTATTAAAAAGGGGGTAAGACATGGATGTAATCTTTTTCCCCTATTGTTCAATGTCTGCACTGAAGAAGCAATAACAGAAATAAAAAGAAAGTTCAAAAGTGAAATTAAAATTCAAGGTGATGATCAAAAATTAGATGAAGCTAAGGAATTCTGCTACCTAGGGAGCAAAATTACCCACGACGGAAGGAGCAAGGATGGCATAAAAAGGAGACTACCACAGGCATAAAGGGCATGCCTAGCCAAGAGAAAGATACTAGTATCAAACATAGGCCTAAATTTGAGGAAGAAAGTTTGGAGACTATGTTTGGAGCATAGCATTGTATGGTAGTGAACATGGACTGTGGGAAAACCAGAACAGAAGAGAATCGAAGCATCTGAGATGTGGTGCTACAGAAGAATGTTGAAAACTAGGTAGCCTGATAAGGTAAGGAATGATGATGTTCTCCACAGGACAGGAATTGATGACCGGCCTGCATCCAACCAGTCAGAAGACTGATGACAAAACAGAGTTCATGCAAGTAGGAAGAAGACAAGAGCAGGAAGAATTTCTTGAGATAGATGGCAAGAGGTTCAAGAGAGTACACCAGTTCAAATACTTGGGATCTTGGCTTACCACAGACAACAACATAAAAATGGACATCAAGGAAAGAATATCTGTGGGAATGAAATGCATGCTTTCCCTCAGAAAGGCACTCGGCTCTAAATTGATCTCAGTGAACACTAAGATGAAAATCTACAACACAGTGATATGCCCAGCAGTAACGTATGGTTCAGAAACATGGAGAATGACTAAGCAAGAAAAGGAAAAACTATTAATATTTGAAAAGAAGGGTAATGAGGAAGATATGTGGACCAGTATTAGATAACGGAGAATGGAGGAAGAGGAAAAACGAGGATATATACCTTCTGATGCAACAACCAACTATTCTACAGAAGATAAAGAGCAAAAGAATACAATGGGTGGGCCACATAGCCATGTTGTCCATATGCTAGATGGAAGGCAGGCAAAGATGGCACTAGAGGGGAAACCAAAAACCAAACGCCCCATTGGACGACCAAGGCAGCATTGCATGGACAACCTGGCGAAGGAGCTAGCAGCCCTGGGAACTGTAGACACCTGGAGGAATCAGGCACAAAACAGGAAGGAATGGAGGCAGTTTGTGGAAGCAACGCAGCCCTGGTTTGCAGGGCCTGTGATCACTGGATATCTATCTATCTAATGTGAAAATTTTTAAGTAAATTGGCCAAGTACTTTCTGGGATATTTGCTAACATTTCACTTATATATATATACAAAAAATAAATAGTTTATGTCTGCCCAAATATTTATGAGAACATCGTGTAAGTATTTGAAATAAATCAATCGAAAACATTGCATGATTTTTGCTAATGATGTTTCCTCTTTATATAGTATACGTACATATTTACATACCATATACATAAAAATACATATTCTATGTCTGTTATGTTTATTAGAGTAATGAGTGAAAATTTGAAGTAAAATGGTCACGAACTTTCTGAGAGTTCTGCTAGTGACTTTTCTTCTTCTTATGTAGCCTATGTCTGTCTGAACATTTATTAGAGTATCACGTAGAAATTTGAAGAAAATAGGCAAAGAACTTTTGGAGATATTTGGTAACAACACTATACAATGACTTGTCTTTATATAGTAGTGCAGATTTTATTTATATACTGCTATACCACAAACATTTAAAAATGTCTGTCCCAATCTTTCTTAGAATATCGTGTAAAAACCTGAAGTAAATCGGTCAAGAGCTTTTCAAGTTTTTTGCTCAAAAATGTTTTGTCATTATGTGGAATATTTACACTGACAGAAAAAATCTCTACACCAAAAATAATTAATATAGAGTACTGAAATTTTGGGAAAACATTTGTCTAGGTAATATATTTAATTGATTAACATGGCAAGATCACTGGTTAATGTAAGTGCAAGATAAGCCACTGCAAATGTGAAATGTTGGTTCATTAACAACCAGTGTAACCACTAGAATGTTGAATACAAGCACACAAAAGTACATGCAGTTTCTTGTACAGGTGCTGGACATTGGTTTGTGGGATGAAGTTCCCTGTCTGTTGCACTTGGTTGGTCAATACAGGGACAGGTAATACTGTTTCTGTACACTGCTGGAGTTGTCATGTGATGAAGTCCTAAATGTGCTTAATTGGAGACAGACCCAGGCAATATGTCGATACTCTGTTGGGTTACAACAGCGATGTGTGGGTGAGTGTTATCCTATTGGAAAACACCCCCTGGAATGCTGCTTATGAATGTCAGCAGAATAGGCCGATTCACCAGAACAACATATAAATTTGCAGTCAGGGTGCATGGGATAACCACAAGAGTGTTCCTGCTGTCATACGAAATTGCACCCCCGACCATAGCTCCATGTGTAGGTCCAGCATGTCTAGCACACAGACTGACTGGTTGTAGGCCCTGAACTGGCTTTCTCCTAACCAACACACAGCCATCACTGGTACCGAGGCACAACCAGCTTTTATCAGAAAACACAACAGACCTCCACCTTATCCTCCAATGAGCTCTCACGTGATACTGCTGAAGTCATAAATGGTGGTGGCAACATGCCCTTCAGTTGGCAAATCCGACTCTAGATGAAGTCCTATCCATCGCTCAATTCCTGCCAAGTCTTTTTGGTCACAGAAGGATCATCCAGCTTCTTGTAGGCCTATTATAAGATCTCATTCAAACTCAGTGAAATGTTGATAATGGTGTCTTTGCCACCACATCCAATCTCAAAGATAACTAACACTCATGACCTTTACACCATAAATTTAAATCAAATCTGATTTGCATCCCCACAGTGGCACTATTAGTACCACTCTTATGTGAATGGTATGAAATTTGAAGAGACATCATCTTTCAGACGTAGAAACTGGCCTGCCAGCTTTCGTTTATTTTGCCCATCTCCTTTATGGTGTTTCAATTTTTTCCATCAATATATATTAAAAATGTATGCAGCCTATACCCACCAACCACTTATTAGAGTAATGTTAAAAGTCTGAAATAAATTGGTCAAGAACTTTGAGATTTTTAGTAACAACATTGAACAATAACATGTCTTTATATAGTAGTATGGATAATATAAATAGACCAGTGTGACATATGATGCCTGGCTAGACAGACCATATCAACTTCAAAAGTTTATTTTCTCTATTTTTTATTTTTTTATGTGTGTTAAGTGTCTCATCTGATATCTGTTGTATATTCAAGCAATTCTGCAGTTTTTAGAGGCTTGTTATTTGAGCACTTCCTGTCATCATAAAAAAATGTAATTAATCCAGGAGTTGTCCTCTCAGATGAATGTGATTTATTCCATTAACAAAAGATAGAAATAGTTATGCTTGTTCTGATTTTGCATTTTTTCTGCTATGCTTTTCATGAAGTCCCATAAGGGTCTCAGTGTATGTTAATTTCTCTGTATAAGGACTAGTCATATCCTAACAGGTTGCAGAAATTAATATTAAAAAAATATTACAATAAAATAGTATTGCATCATTTTTAGTGTCATTTTGTTACACTTAAACTTCAGTTAGAAACAAAAGAAGTTTCCTCAGACTGCAATTAAGTAAACTGAAGGGCATTTAACTGCAGTATGACACAGTTTGTTTTTCCTAATTAATTATATGACTGCATCCCCCAGAAAGAAATATGTCAGCAATAAAAAGCAGGGATGCAATCGCTAATTATTTTGTAAATTAGCCTGGTAAAGTGACTGGCCAAGACAGCAAAATATGAGATCTTACAAAAGGCTGAATATGAGCTGCCATATGCATTTCCGTTGTGACGGTACTCATGACTCCAGAGAGCACTACACTACAATCGATAAGCTGTGCTCAAAACACTTGCAGCATAGCTGCCGTATGGTTTGGCAGTATGAACTATACAGAAGCCTGACATGGGCCACAGCTGGCAACCTGTAGGCATCTTTGGATAGTGACTGATTGATGCTTTGTCATTACCGGATCACAGAGCTATGGTGGATAATTCTCTTCAGTGCACTGAGCCATGTACAAGAGGCATAGTGACAGGACTTTAATATTTTAGAGGAGTTGTAATAATTTCAAATGACTAATTGTGCTGGATATTTCACAGGAAGAAGCATCATCGAGTATTTTTTCACATTTATTAAATATCGTTTTATTACTAATTGTTGGGAATCTTTGTGACTGAAGATAACCCATGTCATTCTTCTGCATTCCCAACAATTTCCTTTTACACATACAATTTTGTTAATTTCATTGTTCCATCTTGATTGTTATTTTTGGTAGTTGTATCTGTAAATTCTTCTGAAAAATAATAAAACAAACTAATCATTTACTGATAACTCATCCTCATACTATCCAGAAACCCATTTTAGAGCAGTGCTTACTGAACCTGGTTGGTTTAATGTTTAACTTTTATTGGTGTAAATATCACTGTTTCCAGTAATGTGACTGTCCAAAGTGGTAATGTGATTTAATTCGTGTAATGCAATGGAATCAATGCCATTATAATGCATGCTGCCACTGATGCATTCGTACTGTCTTCTTGCTTGTTACATTGCCTCAGTGGGAACACAAGTATTGCATTGATAAGCATCATACCACACATAGAGTACTGCCTCAGTGGGAAATACACCTTACAGGTAGTTTAAATATGCACAAATACGTTCATAGTTTTTGTCATACGTTATGTTAGATGTTTGTACAGCTAATATCTCTGTTCTGTACTATATTTTGTGGTGTCTCCTGGCCATACTGTATTGTACTGGACTTGATTCATTAAGCAGCCATGCATAGAGCATACAGAATATAATTTGTGAAATGAGGCTGTCTGGATCTGTGGAGGAGACCTGTGACCTTTGTATTGGATCAGATTATAAAAGTCAGTGTCTGAGTCAGATACTACTTTAGTAAAATTGATAACTAGTTTCAGCTTTGTAGCCATCACCATATCAAAAAATTACAGCAACAACATATGGGCACACAGTCAGTACATCAGTTAGTTTTTTTTTTTTTTTTTTTTTTACAGCATATGATTTTATTTTGTTATAGTATTGAGGTGAATTGATTCAGTTTGTTCAGTAAATCCTATGTACTGACTATGTTCCTAACTATGGATGCTGTACCTTTTAGATTTTACTATCACAGCAAAGGTGAAACCAGTTATTAATTTTAATAAAGTAGTATTTGACCAAGACATGGCTTTTATAATCAAAACAGGCTATAATCAAGTGTCACTGTCACTGACACCATAATATCATATGTCAATGGGGAATTAATGCAGAAATTTTCAAGGCTGACTTTTAATGCTAAGGTTTCATAGGTTAATCAATACTATAGAAGATGTTGGCTGTCAGCATTTTTTTTTTTTTTTTTTTTTTTTAACCAGCATGATTGTGAAAATCACCTGACTCTTTGAGGCAAATCACTGAATAAAATGTTTGTTGTAACTCACTGATCTTTCAAAGTGCCGCCGCGCAGTTAACCACGTCCTCTGCATGCGGTGCTGTCTGCCAGCCATGCAGCAGCAGCGCCACCTAAGCGGCCAGCCAGCTAGCAGCCGCTAGCCTTCGACTCAGTTATGATTTGACTGTTGAAGTGTACACACATCTTACTGTGTTTACTAGATCTGTGACTTTCATGTATTGCTTCTTCCTTGAAATATATTAGTTCAACTTGAAGTTATTACAATTGGCGCCGAGGTAGTGATTTTTCTTTTCCATTGTTGACCCACATAGAGCAACTATTGCAAGGTCTCATAGAACAGCAAATGCTTCTCACAAATGCGATTCATGATCTCATCGTTGTCTCTACCTACTTTTCCTCCTTATGACGAGACGGAGGAAGACTTAACTGATTACAAAAAATGTCATCGACAGCACTTCTTGGCATTTCATGTTGCCGAAGAACAAACATGTAAGTCTCTGTTCCTTTCATGGATTTCACCTCAAATGTATTGGTTGTTGTCGCAATTGGCTCCTTTGAAAGATACTGCGTCTTTGTCCTTTGCTGAAATGTGCTCACTTCTGTCCATCTATTTTCAAAAGCAAACACATGTGGTAGCCTCTCGTGTAGCCTTTTATCATTGTGACAAACAACTGAATCAATCCTATCACACTTGGGCTGCTGAACTTCACAGCCTCAGTAGAAAGGGTCAATTTGTTACTGAAGTTCACAAAGAATCCTACACTGATTCCCTGGTACGGGATGCTATTATCCCAACAGCGCCACTGGAGCGCAAATAGAGGCATGGGTCGACGTCAGGGAAATACAACCTCTGTTTGATGTTGACGAAGCGTGTGGTATGTCCCCGCCAGCTGATGTAGCCACAGTACACTCCCAAGCACAGCCTCGGCCTAGCCATAAACAAACCTCTAAGAAACTGCAGCAAAACCCACGGCAACTTCCTTCCATGGTGTTTTACAAAACATTCACGATAAGATTGTCCACAACATTGGGCTGTGTGTCAGAAATGCAAAAAAAAGGGTCATGTGTCATTTGTTTGCAAATCCGACTGCATACATGATGTTCATGAACAATTACGGACTTACAATAAACAGAAGATTTCTCTCTTGGGACAATTTGATGTGGAGGTATCTTACAAATCTGTTGTTTGCAGTGTTCCTCTGTTGTTTGCAGTGTTCCCATATTTGTGGTCGACCATAGTAACGCAGAGAATCTTTTTTGTTTCAATGTCTTTTGGGTTATCCATAGATGTCTCTGTCAATATCGTCTCCAATGCTATTTTTTATTCTCAATTAGATTCCTTGTCGACATTTTCGTCCCTCTTTTCTTCTGGGTCAGGCCGTGCAAACGACTTTGAAGCTCATATCATGCTCAAACCCACTGCTCGGCCTAAGTTTTTTCGGGCTCGGCCCATTCCTGTGGCCCTTTGTGATCGGGTCAAACGGGAGCTGGATCATCTCACTGCTTCAGGGGTCTTGTTTCCTATCACTTCCAGTGAGTGGTCCTCTCCTGTCATTGTTGTTGCTAAGCCAAATGGTGATATTCGTGTCTGTGGCCAACGACTGCCATTCGGGGATGCCAGCGCCCCTGCTCTCTTCCAGCAATTCTTGGAACAATTATTTGTTTTTAAATTACCAGGACGACATTGTTGTCACTGGCTCCACCACTGACAACCATCTTCAAAATCTCTGCACACTTTTTCATGTCTTACAGACTGTTGGTCTTAAGTGTAATCTTCAGAAATCAAAATTTTTGCCATTGCATCGCCTGCTGCATAAAAACATGCCTTTTCACTGCTCCGCGTCATGCGATGCAGCTTTCCAGAAATTGAAGACTATGCTGAAACAGGTTCCATGCATGGCTACTTATCGACCTGGCCAACATCTTGTTCTTGCCACAGACACCTCTCAATACGGGGTTGGTGCAGTATTTGCGCACCATTTTTCTGACGGTTCTGAACAACCCATTGCTTATGCCTCCAAAATGCTCACAGATGCCCAACAAAAGTACTCTCAAATTGAAAAAAAGCTTTGGCCATTATTTACACTATTCATAAGTTTGGTGTTTTTCTCTATGGATCCAGATCTCATCTTGTTATGGATCACAAACTACTTGTTTTCTTGTTTCATCCATCGACGTCACTTCCCGACAAGGCTGCACACCGCCTCCAGCATCAGGCTCGTAACTGGTCTCATATCAATTATGAGATACATTTCCGGCTGACTGCTCAACATGCAAATGCTGATGCACTGTCTCGCCTTCCCATGGGTCCTGATCTGGCATTCGATAGGGACGAACTTTTGTGTTTCCACCTGGATGTTGCCAAACAGTGGATTTTGGGCGGGTTCCCCATCACCGGGGATCGACTGGCGGCTGCTATGGGTTCTGACCGTACCCTCTCCCACATTTTACGCTGTATTCAGAAGGGTTGGCCAGATTATCCATCCACTAAGACTTCTGATCCGTTGCGTAACTACTATGCTTTGCGTTACCGCCTCATGGATAGGGATGGTGTTTTCCTCCTTTCCAACGACAATGCTTCGCCGCATGTTGTGGTACCTGCATCTTTGCGTGCTTCAGTCTTACGCCTCCTTCACCAAGGGCACTGGGGTGTCTCTCGCACAAAATTGCTGGCACGCTGTCATGTGTACTGGTCCGGCATCGACATGGTCGCTGCTGCACTTGTGCGTCACAGGCCGCCACCCCGAAGTCATCTTTGTCACCGTGGCCTTCGCCTGAGAAGCCCTGGGAGCGTATTCATGCTGACTTTGCGGTACCTTTTTTAGGTACTTATTGGCTTCTCATTATTGACACCTACTCTAACTTTCCTTTCATTGTCCGTTGCACATCGCCTACCACCGCGGCAGCCACCAATACTCTAGCTCACATTTTCTCTTTGGAAGGCCTTCCCTCTACTCTTGTTACTTATAATGGTCTGCAATTTGTCTCTTCCGATTTTGTGGATTTTTGTGCCCATCACGGCATCATGCATGTCAAGGCCGCTTCATTCCATCCACAGTCAAATGGTGAGGCTGAACGATTGGTCTGCACATTTAAGGCTCAGATGAGGAAACTCCTGATCTCTTCTGCTGATGATGTGCTTCTCCAGTTTCTGGCTTCTTTCTGTTTCACCCCCATGGGCAACCACAGCCTGGATGAGTTCTTACATGGCCAATAGCATCCCACGCTATTTCATCTTCTGCGGCCTTCCACCTCACAGCCGCGTGTGCCTTCGCTTGGCTGGTTCACTGCCAACGACCTTGTATGGGTACGGGGATATGGCAGGCGGTCAAAATGGAGTCCTGGCTGCATCTTACGACACTGTGGCAAGTGCCTGTATAAAATCCAGACGGACACGGGTGTTGCAGTGCATCGTTCGGACCAGCTTCGGCCTCATGTGCCGGCAACGCCTGTTCTGGATGCCACTGTTGGAGCAACTCTACTTGCCTCCTCCTCCTACGGATACAGACACATCGCCCATGTCTCCTGTTATAACAACTGGACTTGCCACAATGGGCAGATTGGTGCATGGGGCCCCAGCAGATTCGACCCCCACATCTCCTGTCATCTCGACCCTTTATCATCGGGGACACATCCGTCTGTACGTAAAGCCTCCTCCTCGAGACCTTACGGCCAGTCAAACAGCACCTATGGACGTTAGCAATCTACAGGCCACCTCCATCAAGACGTGTGCAAAAAATTCAAAGGGGGGAAAAGTGTTGTGACTCGCCGATCTTTCAAAGTGCTGCTGCACAGTTACGCACATCCTCTACATGCAGTGCTGTCTACCAGCCATGCAGCAGCAGCTAAGCAGCCAGCCAGCCAGCCAGCGGCCGCTAGGCCTGGACTCAGTTATGATTTGACTGTTAAAGTGTACACACATCTTACTCTGTTTACTTTATCTGTGACTTTCATGTATTGTTTTTTCCTTGAAATATATTTGTTCATCTTGAAGTTATTACAATGTTTTTGTGTTGATATATCCCAGATATTAACTACTCTTCTTCATTTATGTTTCATCTGCTTATTATCTGTCTTAGGAAGAAGTTGGCCTAAAGATTTTCTACAAACAAATTTAAACATGAATACAATTTCTCATGTACCATTATTGCATGTTAAATATCTTCTTTCTCACCCATGTCCAACTGAACTAGAGCTCCATTTCTAATTACCTCTATATTGACAGATATAATAAGGACAGTTCTGGCAGAATGTAAATAACTTAGGACCAAAGGAGACCACTCACTGAATAGCAGAAGTGTTGACTCATTGACAGACACAGACAAAGGAATGAAAAATCTTAGGAATGCTGGAAGGAGAGGCAGCAGGTTTACAGGAAAGGAATGCAACACACTGGCACCAGAGCCAGTGAGCTTGTGCAGTGCATGATCATGTGGGGGTACGGAT
This sequence comes from Schistocerca gregaria, assembly GCF_023897955.1. Lineage (NCBI taxonomy): Eukaryota > Metazoa > Arthropoda > Insecta > Orthoptera > Acrididae > Schistocerca > Schistocerca gregaria. The sequence continues at coordinate 515,501,933 of NC_064931.1, read as the reverse complement.
TGGGAGGGACTGACAAGACAGAGGAAGGAGGGACTGTTGTTAGGTGGTGTGGGTGTAGTGAGTTAGTGGATATTGAGGCCAGGAGGATTATAGGAGTGAAGGATATATTGCAAGGATAACACCAATCTGTGTTGTTCAGAAGAGCTGGTGCTGCAGGTTAGAATCTAGATTGCACAGGTTATGAAGGAGCCATTGAACTTGAGCATGTTGTGCTCAGCAGTGCGTTCTGCCATGCAGAGCACACCATCAGACATTTCATATAATCCTACAGTTTCCAGGAGGCTGGAGGTAAAGCAACAGCTCTCTGTATCAAATACTTTTCAAATTTGCAAACATATTCTTTAGTTACACTCTTTCAATCATTCATCCAGTCATTGTGTTCTGTAAACATGTTACACAACAACTTGCAGAAGCAGCCACTTCTATAAAATAAACTAATGACAATTCATGGCTATCCACTCACACTGATAATAATACAAATTACTTCTAGATTAATTTATGCATATTTATTAGTAGAAAACAGCTTCTTTGAAAAGCTCAACTGTACATTATCTAGTACTATTCACCTGTTACTTTTATACAACACTTTAAATAAAACATTTACTTCACACAACTGCTGCTGCTGTTGTTGTGGTCTTCATTCTGAAGACTGGTTTGGTGCAGCTCCCATGTTACTTTATTGCGTGCAAGCCTCTTCATCTCCAGATAACTACTGCAACCTATATTCTTCTGAATTTGTTTACTGTGTTTACCTCTTAGTCTCCCTCTATGAGTTTTACCCCCCCCCCCCCTCCCCACTTCCCTACAATACTGCATTGGTGATCCCTTGGCATCCCAGAATGAGTCCTACCAACCAATCCCTTCTTTTAGTCCCACTATGCCACAAATTTCTTGTCTCCCCAGTCCCATTCATTACATTTCCAATAGTTATGCAATCTACCTATCTAATCTTCAGCATTCTTCTGTAGCACCACATTTGAAAACCCTATATTCTCTTCTTGTCTAAACAGTTTATTGTCCATGTTTCACTTCCATACATGGTAGCTACACTCCAGACAAATACCTTCAGGAAAGACTTCCTGACACTTGAATCTATTTTTGATGTTAACAAATTTCTTTTCGTCAGAAATGGATCCTCTCTACTTTGGCCATCATCAGTTTTTTTTATGTCCAAATAGCAAAACTCGTCTACTCCTTTAGTGTTTCATTTCAAATCTAATTCCTTCAGCATCACCTGATTTAAGTTGACTACATTCCATTATCTTTGTTTTGCTTTTGTTGATGTTCATCTTATATCTTCCTTTCAAGATGCTGTCAATTCCATGCAACAGCTCTTCCAAGTCCTTTGCTGTCTCTGACAGAATTACAGTATAATTGCAAAACCTCAAAGTTCGTATTTCTTCTCCCTAACCTTTAATTCCTGTTCCAAATTTTTGTATGGTTTTCGTTACTGCACGCTTAATGCACAGACTGCACCACAGCAGGGATAGGATACAACCCTGTCTCACTCTCTTCTCAACCACAGCTTCCCTTTCACACCTCTCAACTCTTGTAACTGCTGTCTGGTTTCTGTGTAAGATGTAAACACCCTTTTTCTCCTTGTATTTTACCCCTGGTGGTATCTTCAGAATTTGAGAGAGAGTATTCCAGTCAACATTGCCAAAAGATAAGTTGTAGGGTCAGTGTTGCCCCCTGAGTTCCTATATTTCTCTGGAATCCAAACTGATCTCCCATGGAGTCAGCTTCTATTAGTTTTTCCACACCACTGTAAAGAATTTGTGTTAGTACTTGCAACCATGATTTATTAAATTGATAGTTTAGTAATATTCACACCTACCACTGCCTGTTTTCTTCGGGATTTAAATTATTAAATTCTTCTTGAAGTCTGACGGTATTTTGTCTGTTTCAGACATCTAACACATCAAATGGAACAGCTTTGTCATGACTGGTTCTCCCAAGCCTTTTTTCGACCTAGGTCTTTCAGTGCACTGTCAAATTCTTCTCATAGTATCTTCTTACCTTTTATCTCATCTTCATCTACATTACCAGCCAAAAGTTTTCAATCACCTATCACAACTATGGATTTGTGGTTAAAACAAGGATTTCATTTTGAATATTCTCCTATAGCCCCATTCTGATAATAAAACAAGTATAAACATTTCACTTTCCCTTCTTTGCTTAGCACTTTTTTTCAACCTGAGCTCTTGATATTCATACAGCAGCTTGTCTTTACCCCAAAAGCCTCTTCAATTTGCCTGTTAGAGGTATCTATCTTTCCCCTAGTAAAATATGCTTCTAAATGCCTTCTTTTGTTCTCTAACCATTCCTACTTACCCATTTTTTGCACTTCCTGCCAATCTCATTTTTTAGACATTTGTATTCCATTTCATTTGTTTCATTTGCTGCATTTTTATATTTCCTTATTCTATCAATTAAACTCAATATCTCCTGTGATGTCCAAGGATTTCTACTAGGCCTTGTGTTTTTACCTATGTTGCCTTCACTATTTCATCTCTCAAAGCTATTCATTCACCTTCTACTGTATTCCTTTCCCCTGTTCTAGTCAATCATTGCATAATGCTGCCTCTGAAACTCTCAACAATCTGGTACTTTTGACTTGTTCTCATTCCATCTCCTTAACTTCCTACCTTTTTGCAATTTTTTCAGTTCTGATCAACAGTTAACAACCAATAAATTGTGGTCAGAGTCTACATCTGCTCCTGGAAATGTCTTACAGTTTAATATCTGGTTCCAAAATCTCTGTCTTACCATTATATAAACAATTTGAAAACTTCTGGTGTCTCCAGGTCTCTTCCATGTATACCACTTTCTTTCATGATTCTTAAACCATGTGTTTGTGATGATTAAATTATGATCTGTGCAAAATTTTACCATGTGGCTTCCTCCTTCATTCCTTTGCCCCAGTCCATATACACCCACAATTTCTCCTTCTCTTTCTTTTCCTACTAAGAAATTCCATTCCCCCATTACAATTAAATTTTCAACTCCCTAGTCTGCCTGCTTGCCTGAGTGGTAATGTGTTTGCTTACCAAGCAATGGGCCCGGGTTTGGCTCCCAACTGGTTGGAGATTTTTTTTACTTATGGACTGGGTGTTGTGTTGTCCTCATAATCCTCTCATCATCACTGGCATGCAAGTAGCCCAATGTGGCACCACCTGAAATAAGACCTCCAACTCAGTGGCAAAACTTCCCTGGATAGGGCCTCCCAGCCATCAATTCCACATGATCATTTCATTTCCTTTTTTTCATCTCTCTTAACTACCTGAATAATTTCTTTTATCTCATTATACATGTCCTCAATATCTTCATCATCTGCAAAGCTAGTAGTCATATAAATTTATACTACTGTGGTGGAGTGAACTTAGTGTCCATCTTGGCTACAATAATGCTTTCCCTAAGCCGTTCATAGTATGTTACCCACATTCCTACTTTCCTATTCATTATTAAGCCTACTCCTGTGTTAACTACTTGATTTTGTATTTATAGCCCTGTACTGACCTGACCAGAAGTCCTGTTCCTACTGCTACTGAACTTCACTAGTTCCCACTATACCTACTTCAACCTATGCACTTCCCTTTTAAATTTTCTAACCTATTCGCCTGATTAAGGAATCTAATATTCCAGACTCTGAACCATAGAACACCAGTTTTGTTTCTCCTGATGACAACATTGTCCCAAGCAGTCCCTGCCTGGAGATCCAAATAAGGGACTATTTCACCCAGGAAAATGCAATTCTCATTTAACCATACAGTAGAGCTGCATGCCCACAGGAAAAATTATGGCTGTAGTTTCCCCTTGCTATCATCCGTTCACAGTACCAGCACAGCAACACCATTTTGGTTGATGTTATAAGGCCAGATCAGTCAGTCATCCAGATTGTTGCCCCAGCAACTACTGAAAAGGCAGCTGCTCCTCTTCAGAAACCACATATTTGTCTGGCCTCTCAACAGATACCACTCTGTTGTGGTTACACCTATGGTATGGCTGCCTGTATTGTAAAGTCCATGGTTCATGGAGGGTAGAAACTACTGTCAGCTACCTACAGACTGGTGAAGTCAAGTTGTTTTTAGTATAAACATTAGAGTTATGTGGAATTTACATCCCTGGGTCCAAATAAGATAAATTGTAAAGTGAGTATTCTGGGTTTGGTAATTATTAGTGTCCTGACTGATGTCCAGTGGAAATCTGCTATGGACTTTTGTGCCAGAGTATAATACTCCATTCTCGATCCTACACAGGAATGCAAAGTCTGTGTGGAAATTATTGTTAGTCGTACTATTGGGGATGCAAATTGAACAGTTCACCCAAAATTCACTTTTGTTATTAAACACAACTACTATGAGGGAGACTGTGTGTTGGCTTGTAAGTGTAAGAGAAGATGCTTTTCAAGGTGTTTGGTTGTCAACATTATAAATACTATTATTATAAGGTGCTGTAAAATAAGTACTTTTTTGACCCATGCTGCATTGCTCCCAGAAGAGCATGCCATTGGAAAGTATTGAGAGAAAGAGCACCAGCAATCCTGCTTGCATCTCAATACAATAAAACATGTTTGTAAGTGCAAAACAGGTAGATTTCAGCTTTCTGGATAACATATACACTTCAGTTTAATATCCATCTGGATGCCTAGGGATTTCACACATTGAGTCTCCTACAGTATTCACATAGGTGAGCTTCGTAGTGATGAGTATGCAGAATCATATATGGATACTATTGCCACAAATTTCACCCCTTTATTGATATGAATCAAAACACAATAAGAGACACACACTTCACAACACAAGTACACAACAAGACAATAACAAGAGAGAAGAACAAAGACAATAGAATATTCAAATACATAAACTAAAACATTGTCCTTGCACAGACAACTCCTGAATGCAATCTTGCAGAAAGGGGGAAGGCTGGAGTGGTATCCCATAATGAGACTGGGATGGATAAACATTGGTGATACTTGGATCTGGTGGCCCATTGTTGAATTTCATCATCAGGGTATCATGATCAGACTGAAGATCCTTCAGACAAAGTGCAAGTGGATGAAAGATCTTCTGGTAGCAGCGGCAGATTGTCCTTCTCAATTGTGGTTCCACAGCACCCAAGCTGGCTTGAGGCACTGGACACATAGTGTTGATGGTTTACTGTGAAGTAGGATAGAAAACGTTTCTTCTCTGCTTCAGAGTAATTTATGTGGGCCAGAATAAGGTTGTTAGAGTACAGTACACATGGTGTTATCTTGGATCACCACATGGGTGCAGTCATTGTCTTACGTATGAAAACTCAATGTACATTGTGAGCTTGAGGAGATGGCATATGGATGTGAGCTATATGGCATCTGACTTTGTTAACAGTGATGATAACACTAAGGTTGCCATCAGCGGGGATGGCAACAGGAAGTCAGCTCGTAGCACCAAACATTCACCATACAGTATTTCAGCGAAGGAAGATTTCAGATCATCTTTGGAAGTGTCCTGATTCCCAATGATTCAGTCCATTGTGAACAGTGACAAATCAACACAGCCTTCAGTGCTATCACTCAACCAAACTGTTGCTTTGAGGATCATAGGCAGTTATGTGGAAGCTTTGCACTCCTCACAACCTAGACATTTCTGTGAACTCCTCACAATCCACACATTTCTGTGACAAGTTGTGATTCAAACTGCCACCCCTAGTCAGTTCTGATTGACAACAGGCACCCAAAACAAGAAATTCACATATTGATGAAAGACAATGCTGTTGACACCACTGTCATGTGTTGTAAGGGGGGTGGCTTCCACCCACCTCACTGTCCTGTCTATGATGGATAAAATATATTGGACACCATTTAATTTGGGGAACAGACCAACCAAGTCCAAGTGCAGATGCTAAAAATGGTCTTTTGACTCTTCAAATGTGCCCTGTAGTGCAAGGGTGTAATGCCCCATCTGGCTATATTGGCAGGGAAGACAAGCATATGTCCACTTTCTGCAATCAGCTTTTTTGCATGGCCAGACAAAATGCTCTGTTATGAGCTTTGAAGATTGATGAGCTGCTAGATGTAAGACATTCTGCAAACTGTCCAATGCACTGGTTGCTTTCCATTTGTATTTTTACAGGTTACAGCATTGGTTAGTGGTGGCTGGATTTGAAAGGCCTGCAGAACATATCACGTGTAAAAGTTTATCATTCATAAAAACGTTCTTAGCTCCTGACATGTGGTAGGCCTAGGCATCAGCTGTACTATTTTGCTTCTCTCTTCTGTCAGTCTGACCCTGGCACATGGCACACATCACGAAAATGTCACTAACTGTTGGTGTAATTGACATTTTGGCTGATTCATCATCACATCTAATTGAGCCAGCATGTTAAAGACTTGTTGGAGATGTTCTTCATGCTGTTGTGATGCATACAAAAAAATAAATTAACATGTAATTGAGGTAAGGGAAGCAGAACAGAAACTTTCCCAGAGCAGAATCAATAAAACACTGCCAAGTCTGCACAGCATTTTTCAACTCAAATGGCAAGTACAAAAACTTGAACCATCCAAAGAGGGTAGCTGCAACCATCTTTAGAATGTCCCCTATAGCTATGGGTATCTGTATAAAAGCCTTTTGGCACTCTACAACACTAAAGACTGAAGCACCTGATAATGAATGCGGCAAGGCTTGTATATTTGGTACAGTATACCAGTTGGGAACAGTTGAAGCATTAAGTGCTCTTTAATCTCCACACATCCAAAATGTAACTTTTTTCTGGAACAAAATGTATTTGGGAAGGACATGCACTGTTGGAAGCAGGCACAATGTCCTTTTCTAACAATTCAGTCACATTGCCTTTGGCTAACTGCAACTTATCATGGTGTGGCCACCATGCCTGATGAAAGATGGATGTCCAGTTGGTAGTTTCTACCCTATGCACAATATCTTCCTTAATGCTATGATGGGTAAGGGGTTGAGAAGTACTACACACACACACACACACACACACACACACACACACACACACACACACACACGCTTATTCTGAAGAAAAGTTGTGAAGAATAAGTCACGTTGTCAACAATGCTTCCAGTCATGTGCTGCATTTGTGGATCATGTGTACAGCTGTTCTTCAGGAACAACATGTGTTCTGATCACCTTTAGCATCAACCACATCCAAAACCAATAAAGTGTAGTTGAGCAACTCATCTACGCATTCATATTTATTGTTGTTTCTGTACGCTCTTCTGTAAGTCCTCCATGGTTTGCAAAATGCCTTGAGGCAGAAGTCAGGTGATGGCTGATAATTAGATTGACAACTGAGGAGAATTTCAATTATGTTATCCTCAACCAGTATGCTGCACCAGCCATGAAGGGCCTCGTTTAACAAGGAATTTTCTTCTTTCAGTTCTAGACAACCTCTTTTGTTGCTCATGTATGAATGATTTGTTGCAGCCAGCTGATTGTAAAGTGAGGATTGTAACTATTGAAGTATTCATACAGGAAATTTGAGTGCTTCTGCATGCTGTGGAACAGCCAGCACTAAAGGGGTTTGCGAATGTTATCAGTGGATACTCTGTTAAAAAGTGCTTCTTCTCTCAAATCAGACCACAAGTGAAAATAGTGCAGCAAGTCTGCCCCTAACCGGGGTTCATTAACATCTGCTAACAAAAAAGTACACATAAATGTGTTGCCATGACTGAAGTGAACAGTGCTGCTGGTACAGCCGTAGTCTGTAATAATTAAGCCATTTATCGCTTTCAACTGAAGCAATGTACCTGAAGTGTGAGGACAGGCAGTATTGTTTAGGATTGTGCTTCTCTCAGAAACCAAGTCAATCAGAAAATTGTGGTTGGTACTAATGTCAAAAATGTAGGGGCAGTCATTATGGCCAGATATGGGAAGAAAACTAGTTTGATTCACACATCTGGTGGCTTGGTACGCTTTAATAATTTTGTGACCTCTGACACCTAATCAGGATCACAAATGGCATATTGATGCTCACATGGAAATATGCATTTGTACATGTATGCACTGAAACTTGCCTAGAACCAGGACTGTCACACAATCTGCTGGCTGCTGTTAGCACTCTGAGTAGTGTGTAGTACTGGCCAGTTTTTTATTGTCACCTGATCATTGTGCATCTCAGTAGCTGAGAGATTTTGACGTGTGGTATGAGCATTGTGAATCTTCGGATATGTTCAGCCCTGCTTAGTTACTGTGATGGTGTAGACCAAGGCGGCTGCAGTGGCTTTGTAGACAGCCCTGCTCACTTGCTGCTTGCCACATCATTGCACAATATGGGTGCTGTGCGCATGTTTCACTAGTGGCTGTTGGGTAAAAAGGACATCCATCTTGTAATGCAAAACACGGTCAGCCACTTGCAGTTTAACCTCTTGTGTGTGTCCTCCATTAGTTATTAAGGACACCTGAATCCTGTGAGGCAATTTTCTCACCCATATGGCATACAGAATATTGTCTGGGGTTTATTTAGGGTCCACTAAAATTCATAGCTGGTATGAGAACTGCAACGGTGTCCCCATCCGTTCAACTACTCACAGAAAATTGCCTGGCAGATTTGTTGCTCTGGAGACTTGCATGATCATTGTAATGAAATCAACTTAGCCATTTCAAATTTGCAAAAAGACAGGTGGTAATATGATTACATTGCTGATGATGGAAGCATGCTCACCTATGTGATACAGTAATGTGGAATATTTCATTGTATCTGACCCAGTGTTGAAGCACAAATCAAATCAGGAGAAGTGTAACCCCAGTGTTGTACATGGGCACTAAAATCTGATGTAGGTCCAGTAATGCTTGCTGGTATCAGTTTCTGCTGCTCGTCTGTCAGGAAGAAGTCAATCAGATCTGTGGAAGGCAACACAGAATTTCACCATGTAGAAACAACACATTCTTGTACACATGTAGGAGGACAGTTGTAGTCACTTTCACTAGTATCCTCATACTTGTATAGCTCTCTATTGTCCATTGCACTACATAATCCATTAGAAGCACAAGAAATATTGGCAAAAGATCCTAATAGCCTTTGATGTTCCACAACATCCATTGACTTGGTAAGAATATAGTGCTGCCTGTTTTCAGAGTTTGTTGAAAATGTACAGTTGCTGTGGAAGTTTCATAGTGGTGAGTATGCAACATCATATGCAGAGAATGTTTCCATGAGTTGCACCACTTTATTGACATGAATCAACACACAATAAGAGGTGCATACTTCATAATGCAAGTGTACAGCAAGACAATAATGAGAGAGAAGAACAAAGGCAATAGAATATTCAAAGACACAAACTCATACATTGTTCTTGGTATCAAGTTTGCATGCCCAAATCGATCTAGACACTCAGTATCACCACATGCATACTGATCTTTTCTTCTGGTACCTATGAGTCATTATTGAATAGCATATAAGTTTCTGGCATCTTTCACACACTGAAGTCATCTGATAGGCTTTCATTAATAAGTTCTAAAGTCATGCAGCAGTTTTGTTTTAATTAGTAAAGATGAGCAATAAGTCTTGTTATTGAGATGTCACCAACATTGTATGTAATCTATTGTGTGATGATGATGGTGGTGGTAACAATGATGAGCCATAAGCTATTCAATAATAATAATAATAATAATAATAATAATAATAATAATAATAAGCTATTCTTTGCTGGAATAAGATACAAACCTTGACAAGAATAATTCTGCAAACTCAATGTTAAATCAATCGTATCTGTGTGAGATCCTTCAAATGTTTTTCAATGATTTGTTAAACTCTCATTTATATTTTCAAAGGAATGAATCCTTCAAAAGTGTTCATTATGATGAAATAAGGACATTGTTCTGTCACTGGTAAATGACAAATTATCAGCAATATTTGCAATAATATACTTAATTTTGAAATAAAAATTGTAATGTATATTGTTGCTAGAACAACACTATTGTCATAACCACTTGCCAGGACCAAATGTTCATCCTACATATATTTTTGTATGTCTTTTTTTTCTTTGAGGGATTTCATTTGATCTGCCCTGTAGAGCATTAATCCAATGGAAATAGCCAGGCTAGTGAAACTGAGATATAACAATTATCTTGCGATTATGTATTTTCAAAGATGACATTGTTGCATTGTCCACAGAACAATGTGTGTCTCCCCTTACAGTTGATTAATTTGTCCTTTCCAGATTGAATGTTAGTGGGAGAAATCAATAATTGAATTAAGCTTATATCCTGTAAATGGACCAAAATTACTGTAGTCAATATCTATGGTACCTTTTATTACCTGAAAGTTTCTTTCACAATTGCTTTTAAGTAAGGCAATTTGTTAAGAACATCAACTGTTATTTCATCAGTTTCCTTGAGGACTGATCCGATTTCACTATATGCTTTGTCTTGTACCTCAGGATTTGTTGCTAAGCAGTAGAGATTATACAGTAGAGCTGGAACAGTCTGAAACAAATTTACCAAAATAAGAACATTACTAAAAATTTAGAGTTTCTACAAGAGCTATCAAGACTTAAAGAAAGTTATAAGATGCACAAAAACTAATCAGGCTTAATGAGAGATTATCGCATTGCTACCTATGAATTGTCAGTACAGTGACACCACTATGTACCTAACAGAAACTCAGATGGCAAACCAAACATTCTGACATTTAATAATAATTATGGTATTCTGCCTTACAGCAGGTTTTGTCATGGGTTAAGCCTCTTCGACTTTTGTCTGTCCATAGCCAGTCTTTTCATTTCTGAATATTTGTCTCCATGGTATATTGTCCAGCAAATGATATCTTCTTTTTCCTCTTCCCCTTTTCCCCTCCACCATTCCATCTATTCCTTCCTTCAATAAACAGTCCCTCCTAAAACAATGTCCAATCCAGTTCCGTTTTCTCTTTCTGATGACTTTCAGTATGTTTCTTTCTTTTCCAACTCTTATTAATACTTCTTCATTGCTTACTCGGTCTTCCCATTTCACTTTTTCCGTTTTCTCCTTATCCACATCTCTAGCGCCTCCAATCTTCTTTCATCTTCCTTCCTCAATGTCCAGGTCTCCACACCATACAGTACAATGCTCCAGATGTAGCATGTGACAAGTCTTTCCCTCAGATCTTTGTTTAGTGGTCTGCAAAGTAATTTCTGTTTCCTCTTGAATCCTTCTTTTGCCATTGCACTTATTTTCCTAATTTCTGTTGAGCAACACATATCACCCATTATTACACTTCCCAAGTAATTGAAGTTATTCACTTACTCTATTCCCTCTCCCCCTATTTTCAAATGGCATTTTCTCCCCTTTCCTCCAATTAACACGCATTTTGTTTTCTTCTTTTTAATCTTCATCCCATATTCTTCTAGTTTTGTGTTTAGATCATCTAACATTTGTTCCATCTCTCTTGCACTCTCTGCCATCACAACCATGTTGGCTGCAAGTCTTATACACTCCACTCTCTGACCCCCTATACAAACTCCTCTCCTTCCATTAAAACTTTCATTAATAATTTCCTCCAGATACTGAACAGTGTTGGTGATAAACAATGACCCTTTTTTACACCTTTTCCCAGTTCAATTTCTTCACCCATCACACCTCCTATTCTTACTCTTGCTCTCTGGTTCAAATATAAAATACTAATTAGCCTTCTATCCCTCCATGAGCTTTGGGAAATTATTAGGCCACTGTTTCAAGAGGAGAATGAATGTGATGATGCTGAAGACAAGGTGGTGTTATTTTGAATTTTGTGTATGGAGAAACACAAGGTATGGAAAGGGACTTGGAGAATCGGTGGATTATAATTCAACTTTCAGTGAATGAACAATGAGTTGGTTACAGTTTGTGGATCAAAAATGTGAGAAAAATCTTGAAAATAATATGATGTATAAGAAAAGTAAATGCATATAAATGCAGGAAAAAGAATAATTAGACTTGATGTAAGATGGTAGGGAAACAAGAAATAATAATTTACGAATCAAACATAAAATACATAATAACTTATCAAAAGGAAACTGAATATGATTAAAATACGGGGTGTCAAGAGGGGGGAGGGGGGTTGCAACAGGTACAAGGAGCAAGACAATGCTGTGGAAAATAACTAGAACAAGATGATGATTGGTAGCTGTTCCATTTCTGTTTCACTCAAATATGGAGTGAGGGAAGATGACTGCCTGTATGTCTTATTTTGTCCTTTTGTAAGATGAGCATTGGGGGCAGTAGAATTGCTCTGCAGCTTGTCACAAACTTTGGTTCTCGAAACTTCCTCAATAGCATTTCAAGTAAATCTTGTCTTCTTCCCCATATAAGCTTCCCATATAAGCTCAAAAGCATTTCTGTAACACTCTTGTATTGACTGAACCAACATGTAATGAACACCTCTGAACTACTTAGATGTTTCCCTTTAATCTGATTTTTTTAATACTCTACACTCCCCCAGACTTCTCCCAACAAACTGTAGTGAGCCACTGAATCAAATAGCATACCATTAATACAGTACAGTGTATTCCACAAAAGGGTTTACACTGTTTGAACTTAAATAATGCAAACAAAGATAACTAAAACTATGGATTTTTAAGTTACATATATGGTCAGAAATTATTAATGATGTTTTACTGTTGAAGATGTTCCAGATGTCCTCCACTGGCATTAATACAGAACCTGAAAGGTGGCAGAACAGATCGACACACACACTATGGTTGCCATTAGAATGGATCCACAGGCACTCGTAATCACCTCTCTCATTACAGTGCGCTTTAGAGTTCCCCACAACAAGAAGACTAAGAGGGTTAGATTGAGAAGTCTGGGTGGAAACTCAACAGTTTGTCATTAGCCTATCCACCTCTCACTCTCAATAAATATTTCATCCAGGAATTGCCGCGCACTGCAATGGTAATGACACAGTGTGCCATCTTGTTGAAAAACCAGTCTTCATTTCTGTACAGTTGGTGAACAGATGGCACAATTCGTCTCTGCAACATGGTAAGGTACTTTAAACCTATCACTATTCCTTCAAATAAGAATGGTCCAGCAAGTTCTCTGACAGACATACCACATCACAGTGACAACCCAGAAAGATTAAAAGCACATTCTTCTGTAATATCGGGATTTTCTCTTGCCCACAGTTGTAGTGATTGATGGTTCCATTCAATTTAAACAATGCCTCACCAAAAAATGACAGTCAACTGTTCATTATCACAAATCTATTCACAAAATTCTGGGCGCCTATCTGCATCATCATCAGTCATCATGTGAAGCAACATATTTTGCTTACTTTAAAGTGCAGTGAACACTTGACATGATTACACCTGATTCATGTTCAGCTTGCCTTAGGACTTCTTTTGGAATCTCATGAAACCTTGTACCACTGGATCTAGCCCTCTCTCATCCACTTTCTCAAACTTGTCATGTATTGTTATACGTGATGGTGACGCAGCATCAAACTCTGCTCACACTTGTCCCAGTACTTCTTTCATGTTTTCACATTTCCAATAACACTTTACAATGCACTGTATTTGTTCCAAGGAAAAGTTTCCAGCCATCTTGTTATTAATTTGTAGTTACTGGCAACTGAAAATAAACAAAAGAAAATGAATGGTTACACACACTGGTCATGAGAGCACCATATACTCACTACTGGATCGGACGTCAGCCCAAATAAATACCACTCATTACATCCATCATCTGATGCCCAGTGGAAAGCATCGGTGTGCCTTCAACAGTGAAATTTTTATTGGTCATACACCTTTCCATCCCTTTAACCCATTTAAGTCATGATCCTCCTCTGCGCTTTCTGTTTGTTAGTCTATATTCAAAACACGTTGGTGTATTCTATCTTGCCCCATTTTCATAAAGTGTCCAAACAACAACAGTTATCTGCATTCTATTTCATCCATCATGGGATCTTTCTCATTTGCTATTTCCCACACATCCTCACTTTTTTCTGTGTTCCAAGCAGGAGATCCTTGATGCTCATCTTAGAAAGTCCATCGTGCACCTTCAATCTTATTGTGATTCTTTTCCACAATCCCTTAATTCAATCAGTTTTTCTAGTCGTCTCCACATGTTCAATGTTTATTAATGATACTCCCTAGGGATTTATATCTTTCACAGATATTGTTTACATTGCCTGATATTTCAAAATCTACCTGCTTGGTTTGCTCAGTGTTGACATATGTTGTTTCACAATCCATGAACACTAAATGTGTTTCCAAATTTATTTAATATCTTTTTTCTACCAACTGTTGTACAGAGAATATACAGTATTACCAATACACAATCTCCCTGCTCTAATTCCACTCTGTTTTTGATGCCTACGCTTTCTGCTTTGATTCTGTTTCCCAAAATCTGACCATACAACCTTCCTATCAAGGTGGTTACATTGATGCCTCTATAATGAATATAATCGTGTCTGTTCCCTTTCTTGTAAATGGAACTTATTACAGATGCATTTAAATCCTCTGGTAAGGAAAGAATGTAAGCAGGAGAGAGATTAATCGGCAGTCATTATATCAAAGATACAGACCGTAAATGTGAAAATCCACTTATATAAGTGGTTTTGACAAAGAGCACATTGTTGTGGTGCTGTGGCTGGAAACAAGAATCTCTGATATGGCACAGCTGGTTACCTGTTGGTGTACTGTTGTCATGAGCACCCATGGAAAGTGGTTGAAGGGCGGTGAAATAACAAGTAGGCCATATGATACTGGACAACCACAGCTCATCACAAAACATACTGGTTGGAGGATCCTCCACCGTGTAATCTAGGCTAGGAAAGCAATCTGTGGCAAATCTAATGACAGTTTACAATGCTGGTGCAGGCACAAGTATGTGGAGCACAAAATTCAAAGGCCATTGTTGAACATGAAGCTCTACATCACACAAGCCCTACGAGTTACTGTGTTGACCCAACAACATTGTCAGTTGTGATTGCAGTGGGCAGAGCATCACTTAGTTTTCACTGTGGATAAATAGAAACACATTGCCTGTTGAATGAATCACATTTCTGGATACTAAGAGAATGGCTACACGAAACATCCATCGCACCATAGATGCAGGCCAGTGAGGGCAGAATTATGCTATGGGTTGAGTTGGGCTTACATGGGTCCTGTGGTGGTAATTGAAGGCATCATGACAGCAGTTGAACTACATGAACATTATTGGGGACCACCTGCATCACTTCATGCTTGAAGTCTCCCACTATTGTGATGATATCTTCCAGCAGGATAACTGTCCTTGTTGCAAGGTTTGAATCAAGCTACAGTGGCATTATAGTGAACTCACACTGATGTCCTGGCCAGGAAATGTGCCTAATCTGTACCTGCTGGAACACATATCAGGTGCCAGCTGCATGCCTGGAAATCACCATCCTGTAATTTGCAGGAATTGCTTGACTTGTATGTACACATCTGGTTCTAAATAGTTCTGGAATCCTGTTGAGGACTTGTAGACTCCATGCCAAGCAGAATCTCTGTTGTACTGTGACTGGAAAGTGGAGCAACATGCTGTTAAACAGTTGGCCATAATGTTTTGGCTCATCGATGTATACACAGGCGCAACCTCCAAGGAAGTTAAGATTCATAACAGACTATATGACACAACTGCAAAATTCAGAATTAAAGAGGCAAGATGTTTGAGTCTACAGAAATGCAGAATATTGATCAACACAAAAGTACTAGTAAATTATAAAAAAAGAAACATCCTCTGTAAGACTGAAGACAACAGTAAACTAGAGGAAACATCCAGACATAATCTGGAAAGTTTACAACAAGATTCTGTGAAATCTCTAAACAAAACGAGATTGGCCTACAAATTAAATAATATTAGGAACATCAATGAACACACAGCAGCAACAACATACAATGAGATGAAGGAATGCATTGATAGGGCAGGGCAAGTGGTCTTAGGAGTAAAGGACAGTTCTAAGAAAATGAATCTGGTATGGATAAAGGGTATTGAGGAATAAAGTGATTAATTACATAGGACAGTGAGGACAGGAACTGCTATGCAAGATATAATAGAGAGGTTAAAAAAGAAGTTTCTACAGCAAAACGGCTGATGTAATAGAAATGCGCGAGGGGTCAATAGGTATATTGGAGCTAACAAAGCAAGAGATGCCTGGAAAACAATAAAATACCTTCAAGCAGATACATTAGAAAAGCTAATGTTCCAGTAATCAGTGTACAGGGGTGGAGGAGCAGTACAAAAAGCTATTGAGCAAGAACAGAAATGAGTATAAACAGGCAGTGTATCAATGTTTGTCCTACCTACCTGAGTTAACTTACATTTTTAATTTTGATCATCTTGTGGTCCACTGATGAATAATGTAAATGTTAATAAAAAAACACCACAGCTGTATTTCATTTTTGTTTATTATACCACAATCAGTCTCATTCTGAATGAACATCTCCAGGTGACCAAAAATCCATCAGTTGTCCACACTGAGGTGACAGAAGTCATGGGATACCTCCTAATATCATGTCATACCTCCTTTTGCCTGGTGTAGTGCAGCAACTCGATGTAGCATGGACTCAAGAAGTCACTAGAAGTTCCCTGGAGAAATACTGAGCCATGCAGCCTCTATAGCTGTCCATAATTGCAAAAGTATTGCCAGTGCAGGATTTTGTGCATGAACTGACCTCTTGATTATGTCACATAAATGTTTGACAGGATTCATTTTGGATGATCTGGCTGGCGAAATCATTTGCTCGAATTGTCCAAAATGTTCTCCAAACCAATTGTGAACAACTGTGGCTCAGTGGCATGGTGCATTGTCATCCATAAAAATTATGATGTTGTCTTTAAGTAGAAGAACATAACCATTTCCATTCAATGATCAATTCAGTTGGACCAGAGGACCCATTCCATTCCATGTAAACACAGCCCACACTATTATGGAACCACCACCAGCTTGCACACTGCCTTGCTGACAACTTAGGTCTATGGCTTCATGTTACCAGGCCACAGTTTTCCAGTCATCTATGTCCAACCAATATGGTCACAAGCCTAGGAGAAGTGCTGCAGATGATGATGTGTAGTTAGCAAAGGCATTCCATTGATTTTCTGCTGCCATAGCCCATTAACACCAAATTTTGCTGCACTGTCCCAATGGATACATTCATCGTTATATCCCACATTGATTTCTGTGGTTATTTCACACAGTACTGCTTGTCTGTTAGCAATGAAAACACTGTGAAAACACCTCTGCTCTTGTCATTAAGTGAAAGCTGTCAGTCACTACATTGTCTGCTGTAAGAGGTAATGCCTGAAATTTGATATTCCCAGCACACTCTTGACACTGTGGATCTTGGAATACTGAATTCCCTAACTATTTCTGAAATGGAATGTCCCACGCATCTAGCTCCAACTACTATTCCGTGTTCAAAGTCTGTTAATTCTTGTTGTGTGACCATAATCACTTGAGAAACCTTTACACATGTATCACCTGAGTATAAATGACAGCTCTGCCAAAGCAATGTCCTTTTATACTTTGTGTACATGTTACTATCACCATCTGCATATGTGGATTATGCTATCCCATGTTTTTATGACCTCAGTGTACATAACTAGTTCTCACAAAATAACTTAAATGTGCCAATGTTATGACTCAAAAATGTCCAACCACCATACATAATGCTGAAAGGCACATTATGGACCATGACAAGCCCACTGAAATGCTTTGTTGGCTGTCTGGCATAAGCACAGTCCTCAATAAATGCAGGAAACCAGACTGGTTTTCGGAGCAAGAGGATGAATTATTGTAACTCCTTGCCCTTCAATGTTTACTTTGGAGAGAAAGGTGTGTGCTATCCACCTGTATCATCATTACCTGAACTTGCCACTATTTTGAAGAAGAATGTTATAAGATTCCCTTGAAAACCACACAGGACCTTATTTACCAATTCCAATTGAATGCCAACAGTATTCCTATGCCATATTAGGCTTAGTAATGTGTAGCGTTTTTGGTGTTTCCATATTTTTGTTGGCCCCGTACATCAGTTCTTCAAAGAAGGAGTGGATTTAAGGATTAATGTCATATTGACAACAAGGTCATGAGAGAGAGAGAGAGAGAGAGAGAGAGAGAGAGAGAGAGAGAGAGAGAGAGAGAGAGAGAGAGAGAGAGTAAATGCTCACTTTGCAAAAGGATAGAAAGGGAAATCACCTATCCCTTTTAAAAGGGACATAACCTGGCCTTTGCCATTGTTGATTGAAGGAAATTACACGAAACCTAAATCAGATTGACAATATGGGGATTTTATACTTCCAAACATGAGTCCAGTGCCTTACCAATAAACCCCTCTCCACATTGTTTACTGGAAGAAAATGGGGAGCAGGCACGAGGAACAAAACCAGATCGCTTAAATGGCAAAACAAAACCTAGGGTTCTTCTGTCATGTTCTGCACCATGTAAATAACAAAATATTTGTAGTCATCATGGCAGAGTCTGTGGCTCTGGTCTTTCATTTTATCTTCAAGCTGGGTGGTCATGCAGTACAGGCTGTTGACAATATTTCTAGATCAGTTGAGAAAACAGGCATGTTCTCACAGGTAACCCATTTTCTGGTGCAGCACAGGTTTTTCAGTCAGTTCCTTGTATGAGCAATCACTATGCAGAATATTTAGAAATGATTTGTGGTTTAACAAGTGTGCTAAAAATTAAAAACGCTTTTACTTGAGAATTTTTTTATTTTATTTTTTTAAGCAAATATGTTGATTCATGCCAATACTAATCTCTTATGCATTATAGCAGTTATATTTGTGTGTGGATGAGGAGTGTATTTGGATAAAAATGATTTCGAAGATCAATGTTGAACAATGTTCCCTTACATCTATCATGGTTCTTCAGATATGTTGATGGTGAATTTTTAATCTTGCTGCATGGCAGTGAAATGTGGAAGAAGCTCATCAACCAACTGAACGGTACACTTACAAATATAAAATTTTCAAGGGAGGTGGAGAAGGACAAGATGCAAAGCTGTTCAACCAAGCCAGGACCACTAACATACAGTAAGACTTCCATTCTGTGGCACAACAACTAGTAAGATGAGTAGGGAACTAAACAGGCAAAGAATCAAACTAGTCTTCTGGCCATGGAGGAAAATAAAAGAAATGTTACACTGTATTAAAGATAATCTTGGACAGAGTGCCAGGGATTTACAATACTCCTTGCTAGTGTTGTAAAAGTTAGTGGGCCAGTCTACAGGGACTGTTGTCAACCAGTGTTGAGTGTCAGCATTGCTTTAAATACAGGAATTTCAAAAAATTAATGGTGGCTGAGCACAGCCTGTTAAATAAACATAATATTTTGTTTGAACAAACGAGAATTCTTGCTCATATGTCAAACTAATGGGAATCTGATCAAGGAACAGTGTGTCCAGCAATTCATCATTTTCAAATTCCAAGCCTTTACCTGGTTTTTCAAGGCAATTTTTTTTCCAGATTATTTTTTAATTTAATTTGACATGAAAACATCTTGTTTTCAAACATATACATTCATAATTACTAGAATATCTATAATTCATTACAAGACATTTCTTTAGTGGTATAATTCACAGATACATATTGTTTCTCCTTTTCTCTTTCACCCTGATACATATCGTTTCTCGTTTTCTCTTTCACCTTCTTATCTCCTTATTTTCCATATTGTCTCTGTACACAGAACATGCACTGCAAAACCTGTCGACGCCATTAGCATCCTGGACTGAGTAATATATTTCTTTTGAGCAATTGTGTTTTTGTTTGATTTTCTACTATAAATTCAGAGTTTACAGAAAAGCACCCCTCAACAGAACCATCTCCATGTGAAACATAATTCACACAAAATCTCAGAAACATGATTTTGAAGCTAATTTGATTATACCAATTCAGAATTTATCGACATGATTTTCACTTCCCTTGAACATCTCTCCTTCAAATCTTATTTATCTGCAAATCTTGACAAATAAAAGTTTGACACAGGCTGCCTTTGAACCCAACATTCTTCCGTTTGATATAGAAATTTGAAGACATACTGTCGATCTCCTTTGAGCTTTTTTGTGGTTTAATGTGACTTCCAGATTCAAGCAGAAAATCACATGTGTTAAGTCGTACTTGAGGGGTGAATTATTTTGCAAATTCACTAGTATGCCAATAATGCATGTTTGCATGCTTTCCTTTAGCAACAATATTTCTTCTTCAGACACATTCTTAATTTTTTTTTTTAGTGCACTTCTTGTAGCAAAATCAAAGTCGAAATGTCTTGCCATAATCAGATTCTTTACATTCTACGGTACACGTCAATTTTCAGTAAAGATGACTTTTTGCTATTTAAGATGTCCAGTTTCACAACTCGCTGCATCAAAATGTTCATAAGGTTATATACTTCATCAAACTGAAATGCAACGATTGGGTCATTGCTCTAAAAACTCAGTAAAAATGTTTCCAACAAATGTACTGTTTAACTAAGCAATGTCAGTTTTGGAGCTAGCAATTTGTTATTACATTTTCAGAAACAATTCTGAAACTTGATGACAAAGGAATGGTTTTCCATTTCTTTCTCTCGGTAACATAACTTCGAATATGTCTAACAATTTCCGCAGCTGCTTCAGCTGTATTGATCCATCTTGTTCCACAATGTGATGTAGGAAAGAATGAAGATTTGTTTATCTCAGCCTATTATGACCTCTGTGCAGGAGAATCGTTAAATGAATAATAAAACACTTTAAAAATGGCACACTTTCCTAGTTAGTTCTGGATATGTCTGTTTTGAAAGGGCCACATAGTACATGCAGAAAGGTACTGGTACCAATTGTTAGCAGTTCTAGAACATTGAAGGATTCGTGCAGTTCCTTGTCAAAGTCACTCAGAGGTTTTCAAGGTCCATCCACTGAAAACTATAACATTTTTGTTTTGTTTTGTTTTCCAAACTCAATGATCATTCTACACCTTCGTGCCATCATTTGCCCTCGCACATTTCATAAAAACTGAATCAAAGTAACATGTCATTATTAATTATTTATCTTGGTCCCAAAATCATACATACAAATCCCTCTGGGAATTTAAAAAACAGTATTGACGCTTTCATGAAATTAGAGTATGAACATTTCATATTTGTCAATGAGGTCAGAAAGTTTATGTCTTGTGTATGGTGCCATAGCCCCACAGCGCCAATTCGTGTACAGTGTTGTAACCAAGGAGGTTAAAATATTATATTCAATTTATTCTAATCTCTTTGGCTGTAACAAAGTTTTGATTTTTGCAGTTGCATGTTGCTTGCAATATGACTATCCAAAAATAATATCCAAGCCTTCATGGGAATACGGTTGCACAGTCGACTGAGCTCCGAATTGACAGATGACTCCTGATGGTGTACAAACACCACAAAATTTCAGCTCATGCAGCCATCTGACAGTAACCTAAGGGCCAATTCTCACTGTCCGTCATGGCACCATTACAGCACCATCACATCAACTCAACTCACACTGCTTTCCTGAAAGACTGACAGAATTCTCCAACACCAACAGTCTTCTCCCCAATTGCCAGTCTGTCTTCAGAAAAACAGATCAACCCTAGACCCTTTACTAAGACACTCTACACATGTCACAAAGACCATAAACATAGGGTAATGCACTATGCCATCCTTGACATCGAAAGGGCTTTGACAAGATATTGCATGATGGGCTAGTATATAAACTGATAAACATTGGCATCCTGAATAAGCTTGATTAATCAGCAAATTATTAAAAGACAGACAGTGAAAAGACCACATTGATGATGCCACATCTTTTGAGTTCACTCCCCAAGCAAGAGTTGCACAAGGTGGCAGTTTATCTCTTCTACTATACACCCTACACACAACAGAAATTCCCAAGATGCAACACACCAATGAACGGGTAGAGGTATATGAAGATGATACTGTCTGTTGGTGTCCTGTTGCCTCCATGAACATCATTCAACATCAAATGAGTCACTACGTGACCCAACTACAGAAATGAATGAGGCAGTGGAGAATAAAACCAAACCCAAATACGAGGGGTACTCAAAAAACCAGAATTATTTTTTAAAAGGTATATGTATTTTCAAATTGTTTACAAAACAACCTTATCCTATTCAAAATACTCTCCATTACAACTAATACATTTGTCCCACTGGTGCTTCCACAGTTAGAAACATTTTTTGTTGTCATCTTTAGAAATGGCTGACAGCTCCTCCCTTGTTTTTTCTTTACTTCTTCCATTTTGTCAAATTGGCATTTTTTCATGCCTCTTTTCATGTGTGGAAATATGAAAAGTCACACAGAGCCACTTCAGCTGTGTAAGATGTGTGGGGCAGCAGAACCACGCCATTTTTAGCCAAAAATTGTTTTGCAGAGATGGGTGTGTGCAGGTGTGTTGTCGTGGTGGAAGAACCAGTTTCCTGTCTGCCACAAATCAGGTATTTTTTTTACAAACACTGTTGCACAATCTTCTTAAAACTCCCAAATCAAAGGTTTGATTGATGGTTTGACCTGGGGGAACAAACTGAATGAACTACTCCCTTGGCATCAAAAAAGCAAACCAGCATTGTTTTGATGTTTGATTTGACTTGACAACTATTTTTTTTTTTAAGGGGTGACTTCAGTTTTTTACCATAGCATCATCTTGGTAAGCTGTTTCCAACATTAAAACGGTTTCATCACCATTTTTACCAAGTAGAAAACAAAATATCACAGCTGCACATTGTTCACTCGCCATCATAATTTTTTTAATGGGTTTTTATTTTTATTTTATTTTTTTGGGTACCCCTCATAAGATTCAGACCATGCTATTCAGAGTCTAAAACACTCCCTGAAAGTCAAATATTGACAAAAGATTCTTACAACTCCAACTCTAGGATGTGCAACCACAAGGTGCCAAAACTTGGAGCTTACCTTGCAAGTATCTAAATTGGAACCATCATATCACATATTCGATATGCACTAGGACACTCCCACAGCCACAGCATCAACAATAGACTTAACACTTACAGTACTTATTTATATAAGACCTGGAACTTTTCCAGTTGCTGGCATCTCAAAAAACAAAATAGAATGGCTCTTTGTCTCTGAATACAGCTTACTATGATGCACCCTCTGTCTCCCCTCTCCAACCACCTGAACAGCTGCTAACAGTACCCCATTACAGACCAGACTCAAACAACTATGCACCTGATAAAAATTCCATATTATCAAAAACAGACCCAACATGAAAAATATATTAACCACAAGACCCAGACAAACAACTAAACCAAACCTCTTGCACAATACCACTTCTACGTATGACGACATTGCAGAGGAACTTGCTACCCTTACACAGAACACAGACATTCCACCACACTTAAAGGAAAGGGTTTTCAATGAAAAGAACTGATAACACCTTACCACCTACATGCCTACCTTTCGTGTCACCACTACTCCATCAATATAGTCATATAATAATTCTACTACTGTCAAATTACTGTCACAACAAATTAATTACTAACTTAATTCAACACATATAGAATGACAGTCAAAATACTGTTGCCACAGATGTTATAAGTATGTCGATTCATCTAGATGAAATATATATCACTCAGTAATGCCAATGGTAGCTGAAACAGCAGTGAATCTGGACACTTCTAACTTTTTTCCAAGGATTCCATCACAAAAGACTTCATAGTCAGTGGGTGTATTGTTGTACCTTATGTTTCTACATTAAAAAGTTGGTGCTGTTTTTCTTACGTTTTGTCTCTTTCAAATACATTTAAAGAAACTGGAACTTTGGGAAGTGAGTCTGGAAATATAACAATAGTGATGATTTGGGGTTGGTATATAGTGGAAGCGGTATATCGTTCTTTGTCTTAAAAACGAAACAGACTAGTAATATAATGTAATTGTAAATGTAACTGTTTTAACCCAGAGAAAGACAAACCAGGTTATCACAAACTTGACAGTATTCATTGCTGTGGGATTCCAGCACAGCAGGAAGACACTGGCTGCATGGCTGGATATTCCTCTTGAGCAGGTGGTCACAAGTAATGACTGGCAGCTGTCATGTACACACTGATCAGCCAGAACATCTAATACGCGGTATGTCCACCTTTGGCATGGATAATAGTGGCAACACATCATGGTATGGAAGCAACCAGGCCTTGGTAGGTCACTGGAGGGAGTTGGCACCACATCTTCACGCTAATTCCCGTAAATTCTGGGAAGGTGGAGGGGGGGGGGGGGGGCACATGCTCTGATGACATGTTCAATCACATCCCAGCAACTGGAGCTCGCTACTGTGTTCCTCAAACCACTCCATCACACTCTTGTTCTTGTGACATGGTGCATTATCTAGTTGAAAAATGCCACTGCCATTAGAACACATGATCATCAGGAAGGAGTGTACATGGTCTGTAACCAGTGTACGATACTTCTTCGCCATCATGGTGCCTTGCACAAGTTCTACTGGACCCATAGATGCCCATATGAATGTTCACCAGAGCATAATGGAGCCACCACCAGCTTGTCTCCATCCCACAGTACAGATGTCGAGGAGCTGCTCCCTTGCAAGATGATGAATTCATGCCCTCCCATCGGTATGATGGAGATAGTATCAGGATTCTTCAGACCACGCAATGCTCTGCCACTGTGCCAACATCCAGAACTGATGGTCACAT
Source organism: Schistocerca gregaria (assembly GCF_023897955.1). Taxonomy (NCBI): domain Eukaryota; kingdom Metazoa; phylum Arthropoda; class Insecta; order Orthoptera; family Acrididae; genus Schistocerca; species Schistocerca gregaria. The sequence goes on along the minus strand of NC_064931.1, from coordinate 515,477,331 downwards.
GCCCAATTCAATTGTAGCTGCCGATGCCATGGTGTTAATATTGGCACATGTGTGGGTCATCATCAGCTGCAGGGCACATGTGTGGGTCATCAGCTGCAGCTGCCCATCATTAGAAGTTTTAAGTCTACTGTGTGTTTGAACACACTTTTACCCTGCCCAGCATTAAAGTCTAATGTTTGTTCTGCCACAGTTCACTACCTGTCTTGTTTTACCAGTCTGCCCAACCTAAGACATCCGACACCTGCATTGAGGGGTGACTGCCCAACACCACAATGTCTGGGCATGGCTTCATCTTGGTTTTGCCACATGTTGAAGACACTCACCACAGAACTCCTTGAACACACAACAAGTTGTGCAGTTTCTGAAATGCTCATGCTGAACCTCAAGGCCATCAAAATCTGCCTCGGTCAAACTCGGATACATCACGCACATTCCCACGTCTATACAAAGACAGCATGCACACTGATACTACATGCACTGTGTGTCTATCTGACCAGCAGTCATTCCTCGCCAGGTAACACTGCTATCGCCTGAGTGGTTTATATCAATAGTAGGTCAGTGGGCATAATGTCCTGGTTGATCAATATAGATGCTGCATATATCTCATACACACTGCTCTTAAATGGCCACTGTCCATCAGACCCACTGATAAGTTGTCATATGAGTTCTTTGCAAAGTCTCTTGTTTGACTTGTCTTTAATACTAACAACAAGAGGAAAAAAAATGAAGATTGCTATTCACCGTAAAGATGACACTTAGAGTTGCAGACAGGCTCTGCACCAACCCCACCCCTCCCCCACCCCACCTCCCTGCCTTCCAACCTCTCGATACTGCAGCTGTTGGCAGTATAGTCCCTGCACATTCCACCAGATAGTGCTCTTCTTTCCCCCACTTGCAGCCTCCTATCTGTTCCCTTTCCCTGCCCCCTCCAGATTGCTATTTCTGTTCTACGTGACAGCTGCATTCTGGTCTGAGCTGCCAGAGATGGTGGTTATGTGTGAATGACATGTTCTTGCTTATATGAAGGAATGCCTGTGTGTTTCCTTTTCTGAAAAAAGCTTTGGCCAAAATCTAATGTGTAAGCGTCTTTTTGTTGTGCCTGTCTGCAACTCAACATGTCATATTTACAGTGAGTAGCAGTTTATATTTTCCTTATGTTGCTGATATTTCAACCGGGAGTTTCCATTATTTGTCTTTAATACTCATAGGCTTCTGTTTACGTGTGCAATTGACAATCATAACAATGCAATAATGCAATAATATTGCAAAGATGAAGAAATATATTTGGATTTGCTCACTACTACCAAATAGATTTGAGGATTCTTTTATATTTTGATTTGTATTAAAAAATGCAGTTGGCACACCTATCACAATGGCTTTAAGAATTTAGGACATACACCAATGCACGGTTTGTAAGTTTTCAGAGACTTAAGACCAACTCTATCGACAGCAAAATGGCAGCACCAGCAGTAACTGTATGTGTTACAATAGCAACATTAATTTTTCCCAAGGGCATGCAGCTTTACTGTATGGTTAAATGATGATGGCGTCATCTTGGGTAAAATATTCCGGAGGTAAAATAGTCCCCCATCTGGATCTCTGGGTGGGGACTACTCAGGAAGACGTCATTATCAGGAGAAAGAAAACTGGCATTCTACGGATCAGAGCGTGGAATGTCAGATCCCTTAATCGAGCAGGTAGGTTAGAAAATTTAAAAAAGGAAATGGATAGGATAAAGTTAGATATATTAGGAATTAGTAAAGTTCGCTGGCAGGAGAAACAAGACTTTTGGTCAGGCAAATACAGGGTTATAAATACAAAACCAAATAGGAGTAATGCAGGAGTAAGTTTAATAATGAATAACAAAATAGGAATGAGGGTAAGAACAAAATAGGAGTGTGGGTAAGCTACTACAAACAGCATAGTGAATGCATTATTGTGGCCAAGATAGACACGAAGCCCATGCCTACTACAGTAGTACAAGTTTATATGCCAACTAGCTCTGCAGATGATGAAGAAATTGAAGAAATGTATGATGAAATAAAGGAAATTAATTAGATAGTGATGGGAGATGAAAATTTAATAGTCATGGGTGACGAATTCGATAGTAGGAAAAGGGAGAGAAGGAAACATAGTAGGTGAATATGGATTTGGACTAAGAAATGAAAGAGGAAGCTGCCTGGTAGAATTTTGAACAGAACATAACTTAATCATAGCTAACACTTGGTTCAAGAATCATAAATAAAGGTTGTATATATGGAAGATGTCTGGAGATGCTGACAGGTTTCAGATAGACTATATAATGGTAAGACAGAGAGTCAGGAACCAGGTTTTAAATTGTAAGTCATTTCCAGGGGCAGATGTGGACTCTGGCCACAATCTATTGGTTATGAACTGTAGATTAAAACGGAAGAAACTGCAAAAAGGTGGGAATTTAAGGAGATGGAACCTGGATAAATTGACTAAACCAGAGGTTGTATAGAGTTTCAGGGAGAGCATAAGGGAACAATTGACAGGAATGGGTGGCTTTGAGGAATGAAATAGTGAAGGAAGCAGAGGATCAAGTAAGTAAAAAGATGAGGGCTAGTAGAAATACTTGGGTAACAGACGAAATATTGAATTTAATTTATGAAAGGAGAAAATATAAAAATGCAGTAAATGAAGCAGGCAAAAAGGAGTACAAACATCTCAAAAATGAGATCGACAGGAAGTGCAAAATGGCTAAGCAGGGATGACTAGAGGACAAAAGTAAAGATGTAGAGGTTTATTTCACTAGGCGTAAGATAGATACTGCCTACAGGAAAATTAAAGAGACCTTTGGAGGAAAGAGAACCACCTGTATGAATATCAAGAGCTCAGATGGAAACCCAGTTCTAAGCAAAGAAGGGAAAGCAGAAAGGTGGAAAGAGTATATAGAGGGTCTATACAAGGGCGACGTACTTGAGGACAATATTATGGAAATGTAAGAGGATGTAGATGAAGATGAAATGGGAGATACGATACTGCATGAAGAGTTTGACAGAGCACTGAAAGACGTAAGTCAAAACAAGTCCCCGGGAGTAGACAACATTCCATTAGAACTACTGACGGCCTTGGGAGAGCCAGTCCTGACAAAACTCTACCATCTGGTGAGCAAGATGTATGAGACAGGCGAAATACCCTCAGACTTCAAGAAGAATATAATAATTCCTATCCCAAAGAAAGCAGGGGCTGACAGATGTAAAAATTACCGAACTATCAGTTTAATAAGTCACGGATGCAAAATACTAACGTGAATTCTTTACAGACGAATGGAAAAACTGGTACAAGCCGACCTCGGGGAAGATCAGTTTGGATTCCATAGAAATATTGGAACACGTGAGGCAATACTGAACCTACAACTTATCTTAGAAGATAGATTAAGAAAAGGCAAACCTACGTTTCTAGCATTTGCACACTTAGAGAAAGTGTTTGACAATGTTGACTGGAATAATCTTTTTCAAATTCTGAAGGTGGCAGGGGTAAAATACAGGGAGTGAAAGGCTATTTACAATTTGTACAGAAACCAGATGGCAGTTATAAGAGTCGAGGAACATGAAAGGGAAGCAGTGGTTGGGAAGGGAGTGAGATAGGGTTGTAGCCTCTCCCTGATGTTATTCAATCTGTATATTGAGCAAGCAGTGAAGGAAACAAAAGAAAAATTCAGAGTAGGTATTAAAATCCATGGAGAAGAAATAAAAACTTTGAGGTTTGCCGATGACATTGTAATTCTGTCAGAGACAGCAAAGGACTTGGAAGAGCAGTTGAACGGAATGGATAGTGTCTTGAAAGGAGGATATAAGATGAACATCAACAAAAGCAAAACAAGGATAATGGAATGTAGTCAAGTTAAGTCAGGTGTTGCTGAGGGAATTAGATTAGGAAATGATACACTTAAAGTAGTAAAGGAGTTTTGCTATTTGGGGAGGAAAATAACTGATGATGGCCGAAGTAGAGAGGATATAAAATGTAGACTGGCAATGGCAAGGAAAGCGTTTCTGAAGAAGAGAAATTTGTTAATATAGAGTATAGATTTAAGTGACAGGAAGTCGTTTCTGAAAGTATTTGTATGGAGCATAGCCACGTATGGAAGTGAAACATGGACGATAACTAGTTTAGACAAGAAGAGAATAGAAGCTTTCGAAATGTGGTGCTACAGAAGAATGCTGAAGATTAGATGGGTAGATCACATAACTAATGTGGATGTATTGAATAGAATTGGGGAGAAGATGAGTTTGTGGCACAACTTGACTAGAAGAAGGGATCTGTTGGTAGGACATGTTCTGAGGCATCAAGGGATCACCAATTTAGTATTGGAGGGAAGCGTGGAGGGTAAAATTCGTATAGGGAGACCAAGGGATGAATACACTAAACAGATTCAGAAGGATGTAGGTTGCAGTAGGTACTGGGAGATGAAGAAGCTTGCACAGGATAGAGTAGCATGGAGAGCTGCATCAAACCAGTCTCAGGACTGAAGACCACAACAACAACACAGCAACATTAAGAGCAGACGCAACATTCATTACAACAGACCTCAGACAAACTACATTCAACTCCAATGGCTTTCACACTTTTTAACAAAGATAAGACTATTCCAGATTAAACTATCACAGCAGCAGCACCCATTCTTTTTTCCCCATCTTTCTCACTGCAAGAACTGACTGTTAGCATTCTCTGAATTGTTCAGTTTGTTGGCCAATTTTTATGCAAATGAAACTAACGTTATGACTGCGAGAATTAATTAACCAGTAGCAGAAGTTGTCAATGCAATGATATAAAGGTTGGATTGTAGACATATGAAGGCTTAGTCACTGTTGCCAGTTTGTATGTTGCCACATTGAGTGTTGGTATTTCTCTGTAGAGTCCTTAATTTATGGCACTGTTGTTCATTTTGCATCTGATTGGGAGGTACATTAAGCAGCATTAATATGACAAAATATCTGGTTCTACAATGCTCTTTAACTAGAAGTTTAGGAGAATTTTAATGGCAGAATAGAGATAGAAGCAATAAGTACAGCCAGCAGAGGTACATTCAGCCTGCAAGTACTACTGTTACAACAACAACAGGTCAGCTGTAACATTGCTCTAAAGTTTCACAAAAAATTGCTGAAGTCAAACCTTCCTCAGCACTGATTCAGTTTTCCACAGAATTAAATCTATTGCTGCCATGACAAATGTTCACATTGAACACTTTGTTGGAGCTGTTTTCCATGTACTAATCACCAGGTGACATCCATCTTACCTTTTTTGTTTAGCTTAGCCATAATTATCCATTGGAATACCCACATATGGAATATGTCAGCCTGGTTTGGCAGGCCTTGTGGCTTATTGTGACGAAGGCCCTCTCCATGTTTCCATATGGTGAAGGCATGCAGTCAATCAATGCTGAGAACACAGTGACTAATTCCACAAGACTATATTTGCCAGTGAGGCAAATCACCACTCAAAATGGCTCTTATTTCACTGTTATACAGTTCTCTAATTTTTGTGACCAGGAAAAGATTGAGTATATACTTAGACTTTCATTCCACCCACAATTAAATGGTGAACTAGTGTGAATGGTACACAGGTTTGAGTCAAATATGTAAAATTTTGCTACAGGAGTATCCAGAATAAATGCACTGACATTATTCTTGAACACAAACAGGTTCAGTCCAACAGCCAATAAAAATCCTTTTTGGAAACCTTGATAGGCAGCATCTCTGAACAAGGCTCCACCAGTTATCACTCTTAAGAAGCCCATGGACTTGAGCCCTGTACCATCATCTGGCTTAGTGCAGTGTCTCCTGTTGAAGATAGGCAGCTTCCACTGCCCAACAGATGGGATTTTCTCAGCATCCCCCCCCCCCCCCCTCCCAGCCATCCCTGCAGGAGCCAGGATTTCTGGAGAGATGGGGAGGGATGTTGTATCACAATTGTAGTACGACAATGATATATCCAATTCACCAGCATCATCACTACTTGATTTCAGCACTAAGGTGCTGGCTGTGGAACTGTGCCTCCCTCTTGCAGCCAGTCTAGATGGTTCCCATACAGCCACTTCCATAATATCACTACAGAAATTGCGTCACTAGTTGGATACACCACTCATTATTAGTAACTCAGCAGTTCAGCTGCTGTCATGTGGAGTTTTTGCATTAGACCTTGTTTATCATCTCATGTACTCAAGGCTTTGGTTGGTACTTGCAGTTAACAATTCTTATAATGGATTCAAACTTGCTAGAGTTGGGAGCAAGATCAGGAACTCTGTTTGGACTAACTCATGACAATTGAGTTATTCACAAGTACTCTGTATTTGAGTATGAACTTGCTTGAGTTAATACACAGTGTTTATCATGTCATTTACAGAAGCAGTTGGATTCCTTTTAAAAGCCACACGGGGTAGCCACACGGTCTGAGGCGCCTTGTCGTGCTCCACGCATCCTCCCCTGTTGGAGGTTCAAGTCCTCCCTCGGGCATGAGTGTGTGTGTTGCCCTTAGTGTAAGTTAGTTTAAGTTAGATTAAGTAGTGTGTAGGCTTAGGGACTGATGACCTCAGCAGTTTGGTCCCATAAGACCTTACAACAAATTTCCATTTATTTTTAAAAGAGACCAAATGTTTCTGGGAAATATGTTCTTTCATTTGCTTTGTGTTAGCTGTACAAAGTGTTCTCACAGTACATTTTTCGTGTAAAATACACAAAATTCTTTCTTTTGCTGTGTCTATGGTATCAACTATTTCATTCACTTTTAATTGTTGATCATTCAGGGATAGTGTAGTGAGACATCTAGGCAGTGAAAACAAATGTCATCACCACCCTCCCTAAAACATTCAAACTGTACCTCAGCTGACAAGGTGATGCTAACCATCTTTTTTGATATCCAAGGTCTGATACTCATCAAATTCCTCAAGCGTGGAAGAACCATTAACAGTGACATGTACTGTGAGACACTCTGTAGCTAACACAAGTCCATCAAGAGCAAATGGCCTGTGATGCTTGCAAATAAAGTGCATCCACACATCTCCAAGATCACACAAAGTGTAATGGCCTACTTCAAGTGGGAGCATCTTGAACACACACTCTACATCCCAGATACATTGCCTTGGGACCTCCATGTGTTTGGTCTACTAAAAAAATTCTCAAAGGGATGCGCTTCAACTCTGATGATGAACTGAAGAAAACAGTGGAGGACTAGCTCCTGTCACAGCCACATCAATTCTGGAAACAGGGAATCCTTTGGCTTGTGAAACAGTGGGTTAGTGTGCTCAGGCCTGTGGTGATTACTTTTGAATAAAGACTTCAACTATACACACAGTGTTCTTTCATACCTTTTCTTCTGAACATTCCTCATACACATACCACTGACAGGTATTTTTGCACAACACATGTGTCATGTAAGTGAGAACAGGTACAGAATATGGAGCTCACAGCACAACATATCAAATAAAAGGCAGAATTGTAATAAAACCACTTGTATGAACAACTGAGAAAAATTCATTTAGCCCTCTGGAAAGCATAAAAACCAGCTTTGTACAGGCAGTACCTTTGACCCTGACACCCATACAAGCCCAACACATGAGCCACTAGCACAATCAATTGTTGGATCTGAATGGAGGGCAGCCAGTCTGTCTCATCCACTTCCAACTAGTGCTATGCTGGCTGCTATTGTTTTTGTCTAAATAGAGCACTGAAATACTGAACTCATTTTTACACTACCAGCTCTCATTTGGATAAATGATTCTGGATGGATTGTAAGGCTGTTCATAACTATCGTGTGCCTGAAACTTCCTGGCAGATTAAAACTGTGTGCCGGACTGAGACTCGAACTCGGGACCTTTGCCTTTCGCGGGCAAGTGCTCTACCGACTGAGCTACCCAAGCACAGCTCACGCCCTGCCCTCACAGCTTTACTTCTGCCAGCACCTCATCTCCTACCTTCCAAACTTTACAGAAGCTCTCCTGTGAACCATGCAGAACTAGCACTCATGAAAGAAAGGATATTGCGGAGACATGGCTTTGCCACAGCCTGGGGGATGTTTCCAGAATGAGATTTTCACTTTGCAGCAGAGTTTGCACTGATATTTTCATATCAGCGCAAACTCCACTGCAGAGTGAAAATCTCATTCTATTGCGGGCTTGCTTCTTAGACTCAACTTGGGCAGTGCTGCAAAAGTATTTATTTCCTTACTTGTGACTTCATGAACCATATTCTCGAATTTGTGTCTCAGCTTTTTTAGTATTTGATCTATAGGGGTCATAAACCACGACATACTGCAAGAGTTTCACATACCTGAGAAAATTATCATCATAAGCAAGTATGGTCTGACCCTTCGGACATAAACAATGCAATAGCATTGCATTGCACAGGTAACAGATCTTAATTTGGGGATCACTCTTGTGCTTGCTGTTGTGCTTAAGACAAGACAGCATCATTTAGTTATCTATGTTACCTGTGAATTTTGTACACTCATGTTCACAAACAAAAACACCTTGAATGACCAGAGATGGGATGTTCATGTTCACAGGCCATTTACATTAGTATGTTGTGCAGAAATTATTAGCATTTCAGTCATCTTGGTTCAGAAAGTGTCCTGTTGCCTAGTAGACACAGGGTTCGCCATGGGCCCTGCTAATTTGTTACATGCATGATGGCTTCAGCACAGATAAGGAATGAATAGCATCATGTGGTATAGCCATCCATGCTGCACTGACCTAGTTCCAAAGTTCATCTGTGGTGTTTGGCATCAGGTCACAGAGCTGCACCCATCATTTCTCCATGTCCCACACATTTTTGATTGGTGAGAAGTCTGGTGATCTGGAGCGCCAGAGCAAAAGGCTTGCATCCTGTAACACCAAGAGGAAATGTGTTCATGCAGTGGGTGTGCATTGTATTGATGAAAAATGGCATTAGGGGTGTTGTGCAGAGGGGTACGGCTACGGGCCATAAGATGACATTCACGTGGGTCACATCGGCCACAGTGCCCTCCACATGCACCAACTGTGATTTGTGGTTCTGCCCAATAGCACCCCACACCTTAAGGCCTTGAGTTGGTACTGTATGTCTTGTGTGAAAGCAGTCATTATGATGCCGCTCCCCCTGTGTGTGGCAAACCAAAATGTGGGCATCATTTTCAAACAAACAGAATCTGAATTCATCTGAGAACACTATCTGTTACCATTCCTGTCCCCCAGTGATGTCATTTGATATATCACTGCCACCTAGCATTTTTCTGCACATTTGTCAAAGGTAGACAGAGAAGTGGATGATGCACATATAACCCATGCTGTAGCAAATAGCAACAAATTGTCACCCCTGATAGTATATAATGTGTTGCCCCAGAGCTAAGGATGATACAGATCTGTCCTGCAATGTCATTTATATAAGGTGTCTATCTTCTTGGGAGGTGGTCTGGGTCGTGCAACCAGGCCCATCTCGTCATATTCTATGGCCTTCCATGAACCATTCTGCGTGCACCCGTTGCACTGCTGAAACACTTCATTCCACATCAGTAGCAATTTACTGGTCAGATATATCACATTCTCTTGTGCCAATAATGCACCCTGTTTCTCACTGATTTAACAGTACGGTTCACACATACATCTGCAAGGCATCCTACACGTCTACTCAAGTCATACTGATCCGTGAAATACTAGAACAGCGAAGGAAGCTTCAGAACGTGAGACAGATGGGCGAAGCTGAAAACTATAAAATGTTAAAAAAGAAGTATAGAAAAACAATAAGAGAAGCGAAAGCAAGAGCAATTGACACCACTATAGCGAACTCAAAAACCAAGGCAAAGGCAGCTTGGAATGCAATGAATGCTGAAAGAAAGGAAAAAGATGGGTCAAACAAAGAAGAAGGTATTAGGTCAATTAAAATAGACAACACAGTGGTCACAGATAGTATGGAAATAGCAAACATACTGAATAATAACTATATCAGTGTAGTAGAAAACCTAAAATTGGAAAGAAATAGTCAAAAACAGAAGGGTATTAAGCTACCAGAAAGATCATGCAGTACTATGTTCTTAAGACCAGTCACAGAAGATGAATTACGGAAAACTATACAGAAACTGAAGTCCAAGAAATCATCTGGTGATGATGAAATATCAAATCATGTAACAAAGCTGGTATGTGAGGAGATAATAACACCACTGAAGAACATAGCAAACTGTTCTTACAGAGATGCAATTTTTCCAGAAAAACTGAAGATAATGAAGGTAGTGCCAGTGTACAAGAAAGGGTGTAGGGATGATCCCAACAACTACAGACCAGTTTCACTGATATCAGGTTTCTCAAAAATCCTAGAAATGCTTATGTATACCAGATTAGTTAACTATTTGGACAAACATAACATTCTCATGCCCTCATAACATGGTATCAGAAAGGGTAAATCTACAGAATCAGCAATTGTCAGTCTAACAGAATACATTTTACAGTCCTTGGATGAGAAAAAGGTTGTCTCTGCAATGTTTCTGGATCTTTCAAAGGCATTTGACACCATTGACCATGAAATTCTGATACAAAAATTAAGCAACTATGGCATTCGGGGGCAACCAGGTGAATGGATAAAATCATACTTGTGCAACCACAAGCAGTATGTATCATTAGGAAACTCGTACCAATCAGAAACCAAATCCATCAAATATGGAGTGCTTCAGGGTTCGGTAATGGGGCCATTGTTATTTAAAGTATTTGTTAATGATATAGGTGTTGAGGAGGAAGAAAAGAAAATATTGTATGCTGATGACATGACAATACTAAATAGTGACCAAAATATGGAACAGCTCGAGAGAAGAGCATACATATCTGCAAATGTCACAGCTCAATGGCTGTTGGAAAATGAACTGGTTATAAATCTAAAAAAGACTAGGTATGCACTGTTTAAAAACAAGGAAAAGGCTGTAGACATGGATTTAGAGGTTGATGGAACAAGACTGGAAGAAGTAGAATCTTCTAGATTCTTAGGTATTCTTGTGGATAATGAACTGAAATGGAAAAAAAAACATATTAATAATGTCTGTAAGAAACTGAGCTCTGTCATATTCTTAATGATGCAGCTATCACAGTATTCAGACAAGAACCTTCTGTGTACAGTGTATCATGGACTTTTTGAACCATACTTACAGTATGGAGTGACTGTGTGGGGAAACTCAAACAAACAAGAGACAAAACAAGTGTTCACATTACAAAAAAAGAGCAATTAGGACCATTTTAAGAAGAAAGACCTCTGAAACATACAGAAACTGTTTCAAGAATTTAAATCTCTTAACTTTTTCATCATTGTATATATACAAAACAATAATGTACATCACAAAAGGTAGTGAGGACTGGATTACAAATGCTAGTGTACACACCCCCAATACAAGAAAGAAGAATGAAGTACAGAGCATACCCCACAGACTGGCAATGCTAGAAAAAGGACCCCAGTACTTTGGTATCAGACTACTAAGAAGTCTGCCCAAAACCCTGCGAGATAGTGTACTTCACAAAGACTTTCCAAAGAAACTTAAAGACTATCTCATTGAAAAAGAATTTTACAGTGTTGCAGAATACTTATTCCATTAAATTTGTATATATTGTTACTCATTATCAGTAATGTAAAAATGTAAGCTAAAGGTGTAGAAAAATAAGTGATAAGGAATGTTAACACTTTGACATGTCCTATATTACACGTAAATTTACTGTACACAATGTAATCTTACAGGATCAAATAAAATTCAATTCAATTCTGCTTATAGCAACAACAAGAGCCACAGGCATATTTTACTGGCAGGTGGTGGTGTGCTGTGATATTGATGTTGACCTTGAACCTGTGGGTTGACATGGTTCAAATGACAATCATTCCTGCAGAACATACTAATGTGCACATCCTGTGACTATGAATATCCTATCTCTACTCGTTCAAGGTGTTCTGTTTTCTTTCTGAACATAAATGTATAACTTAAAAGTTGGAAAATAAATCCCTGCCAGTGCAGACAAAAACTTCTTGATTACTTGTGATTCTGTAAGAGTGGGCTGGACTCTGTCACCTACTATATTCTGAAACCACATTGATTTTATGACAGTTTACACTTGCACTTCAACATTTATGTTACAATGTTCTTTGCACAACAGGATCATCAGCAATGGAAATGATTGAAGTAAATAACGCAATACTATCATCTTTTAAAAAGTTATTTTCAAGCTCTCAGACAGTAAGAAAACACACAATGATACACAGAATGACTCAGTCCCAAGCAAATTTCAATCTCTGCCAGAAACAACTACAGTTGAGCCTATAGCAGCTACATTTGTATATTAGTGTCCCTCATAAAAGGAGTATCAAAATAAGGATTACAAGATAAGAAACTATGTTATATATAACTAGATAGTATTCAATCATTATTACAAAGACAAAGAATAAAGTGAAACTTAAAACAGTATTCATTAATCTAAACCTCAGAGAAATGTTTTAACACATATATTTGTAAATTTTAATCAGTAGGGTTGTGATATAGTGCAGGACATAAATGCTACAATTAAAGTAAATAACTTACTGTACTCAGTCCATCAGTAAATAAAGAAAATGTGACAATTATGACATCATCTCTGCTCAGGGTGTCTTTTGAAAGTAATTGCATAATAAATTGGTATTTTTCTTCCACTCTGTTCTCCATTTCAAGTAATGTTTTCACTTTATTGATGGTTTCTTCAACATATTTCTCTGTTGTCCTGAAATAATGAAATTACCAATTATATTATGGCTAAATTGTTAATTGATAAACTATACAGATTAATAGAAAGAAAAGTTTTGTGACTCGCCGATCTTTCAAAGTGCCGCTGCGCAGTTATGTGCATCCTGTACATGCGGCGCTGTCTGCCAGGGATGCAGCAGCAGCGCCACCTAAGCGGCCAGCCAGCCAGTGGCAGGTAGACTTGGACTCAGTTATGATTTGACTGTTAAAGTGTACACATCTTACTCTGTTTAATTGATCTGTGACTTTCATGTTTTGTGTCTTCCTTGAAATATATTTGTTCAACTTGAAGTTATTACAATTGGCAACGAGGTAGTGACTTTTCTTTTCCATCGTTGACCCACATGTTTCCATGGCTACTTTAGAGCAACTTTTGCCAGGTCTCTTTGAACAGCAAACGCTTCTCACAAATGCTATTCGTGATTTCGTCGCGGCATCAAATGCGGGGCGTCTCTCGTCATTGTCTCTACCTCCTTTTCCTCCTTACAACGAGACAGCAGAAGACTGGTCTGATTACCTAAAATGTCTTTGACAGCACTTCTTGGCATTTCATGTCATGGATGAACAAACATGTAAATCTCTGTTCCTTTCATGGATTTCACCTCAAATGTATTGGTTGTTGTCGCAATTGGCTCCTTTGAAAGATACTGCGTCTTTGTCCTTTGCTGAAATGTGCTCACTTCTGTCCATCTATTTTCAAAAGCAAACCCATGTGGTAGCCTCTCATGTTGCCTTTTATTGTTGTCAAAAACAACCGAATCAATCCTATCGCGCTTGGGCTGCTGAAATTCACGGCCTCAGTAGAAAGTGTCAATTTGTTACTGAAGTTCACAAAGCATCTTACGCTGATTCCCTGGTACGGGATGCTATTATCTGAACAGAGCCCAACAAAGAAGTTAGGCAACATGCCCTTCAGTTGGCAAATCCGACTCTAGATGAAGTCCTATCCATCACTCAGTCTTTTGAAATTTCTCACGCCACTGGAGTGCAATAGAGGCATGGGGCAACGTTGGGGAAATACAATCTCAGTGCGATGTTGACGAAGTGTGTGGCATGTCCCCACCGGCCGACATGGCCGCAGTACACTCCCAAGTGCATTCTCGGCCTAACTGTACACAAACCTCTAAGAAACTGCAGCAAAACTCATGGCAACTCCTTTCATGTCCACAGTGTTTTACAAAACATTCATAAGAAGATTGTCCACAATGTTGGGCCGTGTGTCACAAATGCAAAAAAAAAAAAAAAAGGGTCATGTGTCATCCGTTTGCAACTCCGACCGCATACATGATGTTCATGAACATGACGCTAATTCCGATTCTGTGTTGTCTGTCAACTGTACTTCTTCCCTTTCAGGGAAATTATTCCTCACTGTCCAAATACTTGGTCGAGATGTTCGCATGCAGGTGGATACTGGTTCTGCTGCCACTATCATCAGTTCTCAGACGTATCTTCAGTGGGGTTCTCCAATACTGTCACCTGTCACTAGGAAATCACAGACTTACAATAAACAGAAGATTTCTCTCTTGGGACAATTTGATGCTGAGGTATCTTACAAATCTGTCGTTCACACTGTTCCCATATTTGTGGTCGACCATAGTAACGCGGAAAATCTTTTTGGTTTCGATGTCTTTCACGTTTTTGGGTTCTCTATACATGACTCTGTCAATATCGTCTCTGATGTTATTCCTTATGCTCAATTGGATTCCTTGTCGACGACATTTTTGTCCATTTTTTTTCCTGGGTTAGGCCGTGCAAATGACTTTGAAGCTCATATCATGCTCAAACCCACTGCTCAGCCTAAGTTTTCTTGGACTTGGCCCATTAACTTGCACCATGAACATCAAACAAAAAGTAGCACATTGTTATACTCAAGTTGAGCTTGAATGAGCTATCTGTATTCATTACTTAGGAGAAGAAGAACTTCTCAGCTGAGATCACTATAAACAACTTTATTGTAGATAACCAGTTTCAGTAAAACTAAGTTACCATATACACATATTCATAAAGGTTATTACAAACAGCTTGTGTCAGCTGCACACTAAATTTTTCCATTGAATTTGCAGATGCATAAAATATGAAATGAGTGATCAGTTGGCAAGTCAAAATTAAAATTACTATGTACATCAGAATTCGCCAAAACATCATTCCAATAACACAACATGTCATGCCTATCAGAGCAGCTCAACACAGTTAGTCTTCTTGCACCCTCGTAGGCATGACATGTTATGTTATGGGAACGATGTTTTGACGAATTGTGATGTACATAGTAATTTTAATTTTGACATGCCAGCTCATTGCTCATTTCATGTTTTATGTACCTGGAAATTCAATGGAAACATTTAGTGTGCAGCTCACAAAAGATGTTTGTAATAACCTTCATGAAGCCCAGCTAAGAAGCTCTTCTTCTCATAAGAAAAATGGCACATCACAAAAATTCGCACCATCAAAATCAAAGGTGAATTCCTTGGGATTTACAAACCATGCAGGATGTTCAGCTAGGTATCCATTCTTAAAGAATGCATATACACTCCTGGAAATTGAAATAAGAACACCGTGAATTCATTGTCCCAGGAACGGGAAACTTTATTGACACATTCCTGGGGTCAGATACATCACATGATCACACTGACAGAACCACAGGCACATAGACACAGGCAACAGAACATGCACAATGTCAGCACTAGTACAGTGTATATCCACCTTTCGCAGCAATGCAGGCTGCTATTCTCCCATGGAGACTATCGTAGAGATGCTGGATGTAGTCCTGTGGAACGGCTTGCCATGCCATTTCCACCTGGCGCCTCAGTTGGACCAGCGTTCGTGTTGGACGTGCAGACCACGTGAGACGATGCTTCATCCAGTCCCAAACATGCTCAATGGGGGACAGATCCGGAGATCTTGCTGGCCAGGGTAGTTGACTTACACCTTCTAGAGCACGTTGGGTGGCACGGGATACATGCGGACGTGCATTGTCCTGTTGGAACAGCAAGTTCCCTTGCCGGTCTAGGAATGGTAGAACGATGGATTCGATGACGGTTTGGATGTACCGTGCACTATTCAGTGTCCCCTCGACGATCACCAGAGGTGTACGGCTAGTGTAGGAGATCGCCCCCCACACCATGATGCCGGGTGTTGGCCCTGTGTGCCTCGGTCGTATGCAGTCCTGATTGTGGCGCTCACCTGCATGGAGCCAAACACGCATACGACCATCATTGGCACCAAGGCAGAAGCGACTCTCATCGCTGAAGACGACACGTCTCTATTCGTCCCTCCATTCACGCCTGTCGCGACACCACTGGAGGCGGGCTGGACGATGTTGGGGCATGAGCGGAAGATGGCCTAACGGTGTGCGGGACCGTAGCCCAGCTTCATGGGAGACGGTTGCGAATGATCCTCGCCGATACCCCAGGAGCAACAGTGTCCCTAATTTGCTGGGAAGTGGCGGTGTGGACCCCTACAGCACTGCGTAGGATCCTACGGTCTTGGCGTGCATCCGTGCGTCGCTGCGGTCCGGTCCCAGGTCGGCGGGCACGTGCACCTTCCGCCGACCACTGGCGACAACATCGATGTACTGTGGAGACCTCACGCCCCACGTGTTGAGCAATTCGGCGGTACATCCACCCGGCCTCCTGCATGCCCACTATACGCCCTCGCTCAAAGTCCGTCAACTGCACATACGGTTCACATTCACGCTGTCACGGCATGCTACCAGTGTTAAAGACTGCGATGGAGCTCCGTATGCCACAGCAAACTGGCTGACACTGACGGCGGCGGTGCACAAATGCTGCGCAGCTAGCGCCATTCGACGGTCAACACCGCGGTTCCTGGTGTGTCCGCTGTGCCGTGCATATGATCATTGCTTGTACAACCCTCTCGCAGTGTCTGGAGCAAGTATGGTGGGTCTGACACACCGGTGTCAATGTGTTCTTTTTTCCATTTCCAGGAGTGTAGAATCAAATGGATGTAACAGGGTGATGAGACTTGATGGAATGTAATGGCATGCAACTGAATGTGAAACAGTCTGTCACAGAGCTTACTGTGCAAATGGGTGTCCTTTAAGATGTAGGTGCAAATAGTGTGATAATATGTTTTATAGGTGTGGAAAAAGACCAGCACCTAGAGACTGAATTTGTCCAATGGTTCCAGGTGGTATGAATTGCCATGTCACACACTTTTCAGGGGGAGTAGTTTGCTCTTAAGGTGTATGATTTTTATATGGAGACCAGGGATCAAGCAAAAGCAGGTTATTTTGACCAGCTGTTGGGCAAAAGCAGTGCCCATACCAGAGTTATAGTTCTCTTACACCCATTTTGCTGCTCTTGCTTGCTGTGACATACATTGAACCTACTGCCCTTACAAGATCATACACATGAGGAAGAATCATAGGGGACAGAGCATCTCCAACTTCTCAAATTTCTCACAGCACAATAAATTACTTTCCAGCCAATTTACTATCCCGATTTTATCAGCATAATTGTACATGAATGCATTCAGGCATTGATGTTAATTGATCTTGATACAACTCTCTTAGTACCTCTAATTTCCAGAGTTCCTTTCACATGCATTTCCTCTTCAGATCCTGATTGATCAGAGTTGAAAACAAATTCCTTACTGAACACTGGGATAAGCTTGTTTCTCTCATCTACAAATTTTCACACTGATAGCACAGTTTGCTGTACATCGCCAAGTTGATGCTTCATTTGAAATTTCATTATATTACACCTCCCAATTCTGTAGCACTGTTTGAAGTAATACAACCATCTATTGCTTCTCTTGAAATAATTGTAATCTATGTCAAGTGCAATTTGATGTGCATAGCGTAGTAGGTCACTATCGTGGACATCCTGCAATATGTATCAAGCCTCCTTGACATGCACCTTGCCCTCCCTTGAATATCCATAGTTTTTCTCATGCACTACACAGTCATACTGCTGTGAAGTTATTCGAAATCTGTTCATCATTGTGTTTCTACTATGCTATGGATGATCTTCCAAGTACATAATTATGTTTCTTACCTGCTCCATGGACAATAATTGTTCTTTACTACATTTCATTGGAGATGGGATTTATGGCTCCCTGTCAAACAAGGATGATGAACTATATAGCTCAACACCTATTTCAGTATCACTTTCACTTGCTAAATTTGTACCAATATTATTGTACTCCTCATCTTCACTTTCCACACTGTCAGTTGTATACGACACCACACATTGTGAATTGTGGTTTATTTCTCTCATAATGTACATAACACAAACCATTTGATTCAGGTAAAGGAGACACATCAAACTGTGCTAAAATTTCACCATAAGCAAAGAACAGCTGATGTTAACAAAAAGCATCATAATAATAATACATTCCTCTGGCCCCACACCACATTGCCACTAGCAGCCAATATTTTGGTTGCATATTAGTTAATATGTGGCGTGTTGAATGCTGTAAACATCTTTGGCCTTTTGCAACCTCATATGCAAGTGAGTATTGGATAAATTGGTTTGATCCTAGATGTCTGGTTTGTCCATCTTCCCGTGGGTTAGGGAAAGCAGCAGGGTTGTAACTGTGCACACCGAAGTTCCAATTCCTGCCTAAAGAGATGACCCAATCAGAATGGCCATTGTTCTAGCATGATTTAATATGTTTCATTTGCAAAATGTCTGCCTTGATGCCACCTACTCTGATCTAGAGCTCTCCTCACAGATGCCATCCAGCTGCAGCAAGGGACATCTGGCACACTAGCCAATATCAGGGGTCCTGTTGACCCAGGAAGACAGCCATCAATTCCTTGGTATACATAGAGAGCTATTACCACAGGTATCAGAAGTATGAGCCCTGTGTTGTCAGGGGGCTAAACTGAAAGGGTACATAATGAAACCACCATGTCATATTAGGTATGGCATTGGTTTTGACAAACAAATAAAAGCTTACACAGGTACTGTGCACAGATGATCTTTAACTTTGCAAGCAGCAGGCACTATTTACACATTTACATCTGCACCTATACTCTGCAAACCACTGTGAGGTACATGAAAGAGGGTACGTTCCACTGGAACAGTTATTAGGGTTTTTTCCTGTTCCATTCATGTATGGAGTGTGGAAAGAGTAACTGCTTCAATGCCACTGTGCATGCAGTAATTATTCTAATCTTATCCTCACAATCCCTGTGAGAGTGATACATAACTGGTTGTTGTATATTCCTAGAATAATCATGTAAGCGTGTTCTTGAAACTTGGTTAACAGACTTTCTCAGGATAATTTACATCTCTCTTCCAAGAGTCTTGCAGTTCAGTTCTTTCAGTACCTCTGTGACACTCTCCCATGGATTAAACGAACTTGTGGCCCTTCATGCTATCCTTCTCTGTATAATTTCAATATTCCTTGTTAGTCCTATCTGGTATGGGTCCCACACACTTGAGCAATTTGTTAGAACCAGATGCAAAAGTGATTTGTAAGTAATCTCCTCTGTAGATTGATTGCACTTCCAAAGTGTTCTGCCAATAAACTGAAAACTACTAACCGCTTTACTCACAACTGAACCTATGTGATCATTTGATTTCACAGCCCTAAAAAGTGTTACATGCAGGTATTTGTATGAGTTGGCCGATTCCAACAGTGATTCACTGATATTGTAATCATAGGATACAACATTTTTTTCCATTTTATTAATTGCACAATTTTACATTTCTGAACATTTAAAGCAATTTGCCAATCTTATGGTGTTCTTTCCTAGTCAGTCCACACCAGAGAAAATTTTGGAAACTGAAGGTCAAACCCAGAAGGGGACCACAAATAACTTCACCCAAAAGAAGGTAGTAAATGCAAGAACATTCCAATAATGGAAGGCAAAACCTATGGAATAGCCAGGTCAACAACAAAGGCTGCCACCATGGGCAAGAGGGCAAGAGAAGAAAGGAGAGTCAGTGGTGAGAGATTGCAGCACAGGAAGAGAAGGAGGTACTCCAACAGTCTGGGGTCCCATGCTCGCCATGCACATACTCATGGAGTTGAGAGCCTTCTGATGGGCTCTTTCTTTGGTCTCCCCCACCCCTTCCAAATCTACTTTACTGCTTTCCTCTTTGTTCTTAACTGCACTATTCATTCCATTTCTCATGCATGTTCCTCTCAACCTGTTTTTCTACTGCTATACTCTGCAAATGACTGAAGTGCATGACTGAGTGTATGTCCCATTACACCACATATTAGGGCTTCTTTCCCTTCCATTTTCATATGGAGAATGGGAAGAATGTCTGCTTAAAACTTCTGTTTGTGCACTAATAAGTCTAATCTTGTCTTTGCAGTCCATACATGAACAATGTATAGGATGCATCAGAAAGTTTCTAGATTCCTCAATTGAACTGGTTCTTGAACCTTTATACATAGGTTTCCATGGGATAAGGCAGACCTATCTTCAGGCATCTGCCAGTTTAGAGTTTACTGCATTTCCTTTACAGTCTAACTTGGGTGAAACAAACTTGTGGGGCTCACATCCAGGAGGACAACAGTTTAAACTTACACCCAGCCATCCAGATTTAGGTTTTCTGCAATTTCCCTAAATTGCTCCAGGCAAGTGGCAGGATGGTTCCTTTGAAAGCTGATTTCCTCCCCAACCCTTGACACAGTCCGAGCTTGTGCTCCACTGCTAATGACCTTTATGTTGATGGGATATAAATCCAATCTTCTTTCCTTTCTTTACTAATCATGTTGCCCTTCTTTGTATATGTTCAATGTCCCCATTTAGTTGTATCTGTTCAAACTCCCACACACGTGAACAATATTCTAGGGTGGGTTGCATCTTATCAAGATGTGACTGTATTTTTTAACAGTCCTTTTGAGACAGTACTTTATTATAGATAACTGCCTCAACTGTAAACAGTCCTATATTACTATTAAAACTGTGTGGCTGATCATTAATACACAACATGAACAGCAAAGACCCCAACACACTTCCTGGGATATGCTCTAAGTTACTTCTAGGTCTGTCAATGATGTGAGCTTGGAATTATGTAGATTAAGGGAGGAAAAAGAGACAGGGAACTGGAAAAAGGCAGCAAGCAAAGGGCAAAAAAGGGAAACAGTTGAAAAAACTCCAGAAATTCAATTAGTAAATCAGTTTGGCTTGCTATATGAAGTAGAGGAAGGGCCTCATCTAGATGTAATTGAAAGTAGGTTGAATCAAAATATTAGCTTAAAGAAAAAGGACAGGTCAGGATCAAACCACAATAGGAAAAGAATAATTCAGCTTATAGGCAGCAGTCATGGGAGGGATGTGGGCCAGCAGCTTCAGGAGAAATTAGGTGCAGGGTACCAGGTCACAAGTTTTGTGAAACCAAGTGCTAGCCTTAGCCAGGTGACAGAAAACTTAGGTCAGCTATGCAGGGACTTTGAGAAGGAAGACCAGGTAATTATAGTTGGGGGATCAGGAAAAAGCCTGGCTATGAATCCAAGATACAGTATCAGGAGTCACCTGGATAAAATAGGAGCAGAAACAGCACACAAATGAGGGGTTTGTGGAGGTCATTCAGCACCATGATCAGCCCTGGGTAAACACTGCTGTAAGGCATGTTAACACTGAGCTGAACAGGATGCTCAAGACACTGGCAAAATCTCATGTAAGTGTTGTTCCAGTAAATGCTATTGGTAGGTGGGGATACACTACACATGGAATGTACCTGAATAGGATGGGGAAAAGTAAGTTAGCTTCTCTATTAGCAGAAACTGTAAGGGGTGATCCCTGTGGTTAATGGGCCCAGGCAGACAAGTTTTTTAGGTTAAAGCAAAAGTCCAGACAGATGACAATCAAGATAAATAGAACAAAAGAAACTTCATGTACAATAAATAGGGGTAAATCTAAGGGCAGTATCAACATACTTCATCAAAATATCAGGGGAATAAAAAATAAAGTAGATGAGCTATCAGTGTGCATAGATGATCTCAAAAATAAGAATTGATATAATCTGTCTATCTGAACACCATGTAACTGTGGGCATGGATAGTGTCAGTATAAGTGGGTATAACTTAGCATCTTACCCTTGTAGATCTAGGATGGATAAAGAATGAGTTGCCATTTTCATAAAACACGGGTATAAATGCAAAATTGTAGAAGTAATCAAATTTTGTGTTGATCAGCACATTGAGGTTGTGCATGTGAACTTCAGCTAGATAATGTATTATTGATATTAGCAACAATGTACAGGTCCCCATCAGGAGACTGGGAGCTGTTCATAAAAAAGTTTGACTCCCTATTATGCTGTCTGTCAGACAAAAATCTGTGGCGATTTCAATGTAAACTTTCTAAGTAATTCTGATAGGAAAAGTGAACTAGAAGTTTTATTAACAACATATAACTTAGAATCAGTGATAAATTTCCCTCCACATACAGCTCAGGACAGTAGCATGCTAACAGATAATGTATTTGTACTGAAAGGGGATGTAAAACAAACATGTGCTTTCCCTGTGGTAAATGGATTGTCAGACCATGATGCACAACTGATTAACTTACAAAACCTAACAGGGTGTACAGCACAGAAACCATTAAGTAAAAGTGTGAGGTTGCTCAACCAGGTATCTATACAGCACATCAGAGAAAGCTTAAGAAATGTTAATTTGGGAGATGTATATAATGAGCCAAATGCTAATGATAAGTGCAAAATATTTCTTGATAAATTTATATCCCTCTTTGAACATTGTTTCCCAAAGAAAATTACCAGTGTAACACCACACACTTTTCAAAGAAACCTTGGATTACTACAGGTATTAAAGTGTCTTCAGAAAGAAAAAGAAAACTGTATGAGACAGCAAGAACTAGTAAAGATCCAGAAGTAGTTTTACACTATAAAAATTATTGTAACATACTGAGAAAAGTTGTAAGGAAATCAAGAAATATGTATGTTAGAGAATAAATTAACAACTCCGGCAATAAAATCAAATCAATATGGAATGTTGTTAGAAGGGAGACAGGAAAAGTAACCACTGGGGTAGGTAGTATTACTGTCAAAGAGAACGAGACCATCCTAACAACAGTGCACAAGTAGCTAATGTATTTAACAATCATTTCTTAAGTGTAGGAGAAAAAATTGGTGAGAACAGTTCAAAAGAAAAAGCTACGCAGTGAATGTAAGTGTCTGTTTCGAAAAAATTTAGTCAGATTATGTTTCACCTAACAACCTCTTGTGAAATAAGTAAAATTATTAAATCTCTGAAAAGTAAATGTTCTGTTGGAGTAGATGACATATCTAATAAGATATTAAAACAATATGGAGCAATTACAGCTGATGTTCTGAGTCACATATATAATGCATCACTAACTCCAGGTATTTTCCCAGACAGGTTAAAATATACCATTGTCAGGCCTCTCTACAAAAAGGGGGACACCACAGATGTCAATAGTTATCAGCCAGTATCTTTGTTTACAGCATTCTCAAAGATATTCAAGAAAGTAATGTACTCAAGAGTGGTTAGCCATCTCAACAGTAATCGGATACTTAGTAAATCACATTTCGGATTTAAAAAATTCTGTTCCACTGAGACAGCAATATACAGTTTCACTGTCCACATAATAGAGTCTTTAAATAGTAAAATGTCGACAATAGGAATTTTCTGTGACTTGTACAAAGCAATTGATTGTGTGAACTATGACACTATGTTACAGAAATTACAATTCTATGGTATAAATGGAATAGCATATGCGTGGTTTAAGTCATACCTACAGAACAGGAAGCAAACAGTTTCCTTATATGGGTCAAGTGATTAAAGTAAGTTTGCCACTTCATCTAACTAGGGTGAAATTACATTAGGTGTTGCACAGGGTTCAGTCATGGGTCCCCCTTCTGTTCTTGATATATGTGAACGACCTCCCTTCCTATCTCAAACAAGAAGCTGAACTGACACTGTTTGCTGATAATACAAGCATCATTATTAATCCAGTAAAAGAAAGTCCAATTGAAAATGATACAAATAAGGTCTTTTGGAAAAGTCATTAATTGGTTTTCTGCAAATGGGCTTGATCTAAATTTTGGAAAAAACAAACTACACCCAATTTTCTGCTGTAAAAAGTGCAGTCCTTCAATAAATATAACACATCAACAGAAGTCAGAAAACAGGGTAGAGCATACTAAGTTTTTGGGTGTACATATACATGACAATCTTAATTGGAAAATTCATATTTTCGATCTCCTAAAACAACTAGGTTCGGCAACTTTTGCCAATTTTGAGGATATAGAAATTAGTAAGCTAACATACTTTGCATACATTCACTCTCTGATGTCATACAGAATAATATTTTGGGGTAACTCAACATTTAGACAAAAAGTATTCACTGCTCAAAAGAAAGTGGTTAGAATAATATGTGGGGTTCATAGTCGCACATCTTGTAGGCACCTTTTTAAAAGATTGGGAATTCTTACAATAGCCTCACAATATACCTACTCATTAATGAAATTTGTTCGCAACGACATGGACCAGTTTAAAAACAACAGTGATATTCATGATTATAATACTAGAAAAAAGAAAGACTTACATTATCCTTTGCTCGACTTATCTTTGGCACAGAAAGGGGTAAAATATGCTGCTATAAAAATTTTTGACAAATTACCAGATGAGATAAAGGGTCTGACAGACAGCAGTAATAGCTTCAAAAATAAATTGAAATCATATCTTCTTGACAACTCCTTCTATACCATAGATGAATTCTTGAATAGGAATAAATAAATCTATAAATATAGTATGTAAATTTGTGCCATTTAAGGGAACGGGGTAAATAATAGAAATAATAATCTTTAACTCTGTTTCATATGTGCATTTCTTGTGCACTTGCCATGTTCCACATCATAACAGCTACCGTACCATGCGGTTGATCAATGGAACATGCAACCAACTAACTGACTAACTAACTAACTTTCCACCCAAATAACATACTGTGTCCCCCAAGTCAAGAAGTCCTGAATCCAATCACAAATTTTGTTTAATACCCCATATCATACTTCAATTAAAAAGTGTTGAGTGGTAGTGAATCAAGTGGTCTTCAGAAGTCAAGAAATATTGCATATACTTGACACATAAGAAATGTGCAAGTTGAGTTTCACATGTCTGATGTTTTCCAAATCAGTGCTGGTTGACATGGGGGAGCGCATTCTGTTTGAGGTATCTCATTATGTTTTAGCTCACAATATATTCAAAGAACCTACTATGGATAGATGTCAGTGATATTGGACAGTAGTTTTGGAGGTCACTTCTGGTACCCTTCTTGTAAAGATGTGTGACCCATGTTTATGTTCAGTTACTGGGCACACTCTTTTGTTTGAACAATCTATCATATATTATGGTTAAAATGGGAGCTAATTCAGCTGCAGATTCTATGCAGAATTTGCCATGGATTCAACTGGTTCCTAAGGCTTTTATTTAATTTTAACCAATTTAGTTGTTTCTCAAAGTCACTGACACTAACATCTATATCACAGGGGGCAACAGATCGCCTGTGGGCTGGATCCAGTCTGCAATTAGCTTCAGTCTGCCCCATGGAAGAAATTCACAAACTTCTACATCTACATTTATGTGATTACTCTGCTATTCACAACAAAGTGCCTGGTAGAGGGTTCAGTGAACCACCTTCATGCTGTCTCTCTACCGTTCCACTCTCGAATGGCATGCGGGAAAAACAAGCACTTAAATTTTTCCATTCAAGCCCTGATTTCTCTTATTTTCTTGTGATGATCATTTCTCCCTGTGTAGGTGGGTGCCAACAGAATGTTTTCACAGTCGGAGGAGAAAACTGGTGATTGAAATTTCATGAGAAGATCCCGTCGCAACGAAAAACGCCTTCGTTTTAATGATTGCCACTCCAATTCACATATCATGTCTGTGACACTATCTCCCCTATTTTTGATAATAAAAAATGAGCTACCCTTCTTTGTACTTTTTCGATATCATCCATCAATCCTACCTGATGTGGATCCCACATCGCACAGCAGTACTCCAGAATAGGGCGGACAAGCATAGTGTAAGCAGTCTCTTTGGTAGACCTGTTGCACCTTCTAAGTGTTCTGCCAATGAATCACAGTCTTTGGTTTGCTCTACCCACAATATTATCTAGCTGATTGTCCAATTTAGGTTGTTTGTAATTGTAATCCCTAAGTATTTAGTTGAATTTACAGCTCTCAGGTTTGTGTGGCTTATCGTGTAATCAAAATTTAGCTGATTTCTTTTAGTACTCATGTGAATAACTTCTCACTTTTCTTTATTCAGGGTCCATTGCCACTATTTGTCAACTAGGACTGCCTATCTTAATGTCATAATTTGTTTCTACATTCTTTCTTGTATTAATATTAGTAAATAATTCTTGTCCATTGTGTAAGTATTAGAACTTGCAACTGATGCAATGGGAGATAGTTTATACTGAATTAGATGCAACCAGTTGCTTTTATCAGCATTTATTTTTCCATGCTGACAATGCAAGACACCTGGCAACCCATCTTCAGATGTTTACATTTATTTGAGTGTCTTGAACATTGTTTCCTTACTAACAGCACTGCAGAATTTTGCAACAGAATTTTTTTACAACATATATTGTAAAAACATCATACTTAAGGATAAAATGTTGTTGATGCCTAAATAAATGTGAACAACTGACAATTAGGTGAACAAGCTTAAGTAAGTATGTAAAACAGGCCCATTGGTCACAAAATGTTGCCCATGCCTGATATATATCATTTATCTTTGTAGTGGTGTGGGAATTAAATGGAGGCAGTATAGCCAGATTTTCCACTGTAAAGGAACATTAGAGAGCATAGTTCAGCACTTCTTTTGCTTTGGTACATTCAGCTTCAGTTCATTTGTCAACCATGAGTGTCTGGGAACCAACTTCTAAGCCGCTGACAGCCTTTAACTATAACAATTGTTTCTGTTAGTTTTGGGAGGGGTAATTTGATAAATGTCTGCCATGGTAGCTGTTGAAGGCTTCACCAACTGCCCTTTTGACACCCAAACATGTTTCATTTACCATCTCTCCATATATAGACCTATGCTTTGTATTACACCTATGGTGCCGGAGTCACTGTTTCTTTAGAAGTTTCTTTACAGTGGCTACATACCATGGAGGATCCTGATCCATCACTATGAACTGTTTTAAATACATATCTATACAGTACTTGGTGAACCAATTTTCTAAAAGCAAGCCACAGTTTCTCTACATGTCCCAATCCAGGGCTGAAGTTTGTAAAGGTGCAGCCTCCTATAGCATTGCTTTTCTTCAACGGAAGTTATCGATACCAAAAATACTTTCTACATTTTAAACAGGTTAATATTATCTCAGCTGTTTTTCTAAAAGAATTTCATATCACTTTGTATACAATGTGGTATATTTCAGGCTAAAATGTATAAAAAGAAATCACTATTTTCATTGTTACTAGCTCTGTGTGTACAGCTAAAATTTCTCTTCTTTTAGAAACATTTGAAATTACGAAATATTCAGCAAACTTAAAATTCCCATTATTATATGCACAATCTGAAGGTAATTATTGAATTTATTTCTGGATTCATTTATAAAATAATAATAGAAATTAATAGTAAGTCATTTGTCAAGGAAACTTGTAAACTCTTTGGAATATTGTTAGTACTGCAGAATGGGGTAGTAGTGGGCACGCCTCTGATGTGATCAGTGATGTTTCTATGTTTAGCAATAATAATGTCATTTTTTTATTTTCAAGTGGAAATTGTAAAGAGAGTGTAATATAGAAAATTGTGATAGAATAAAAAATTACAGAAACAGAAATTATGGAGCAGGCTTACTTCAGCATTATCATGTCATTTGCAACCTACAATGTCAAAAGTGTCAGCCTCAAGAATCAACCCCTAGATGCGAAGAACTGGCGCCAACTATGAGAAAATAAGATAAGTAAAATTTTTTATTGTAAATCTTACTCCTCTTGAAGCTTATTAAAAGGGTTTATTTTGAAGAGTGACAATCAACAAATGATGTGAGGGAAGGTTAGATTACAAGTTCCTCATATAGATATGACACTAACACCTCTATCTATTATGAATGAAAAAAACACTTAACACTAGTGTAAAGCTATACAGTTGTAGACAATGGACTAATATTCCACAGATGTAGACACTTGTGCAATATTCCACAATTGTAGAATATCACACCATGGTCATGTGGTTTATCATACAGAATGTATAAAATATTCAACCAAGAACCCACAGAACAGTCTTCCTCTAGTTTACTGAACATATAAATCTTTGTACTTGTTTTAATTGTCCTTTGTACTTTGATAATAATTATTGCCAGAGCTGCTTCATGGTTAATAGTACCAATTTCACTGAAAGAGACCTGGTGTATTTGTTTCCCATATAAATGAGTGGGTTTCATATCTTTACTTCTCACTCTGTCTTCTTATTATCGCTGGAATGAAGCTGGCACAGTCATTACCAATGTCCTTTCATTGACCTCACACTCTCTCTGATGCCTCTCCCATTATCTTTGTCTTCCTGCATCCTCAAAACTGGTGAGTCCCTATGAGCCTGAGGTCTGCATGACCTGCACCACCTCCCCAACCTTCTCAGACCTATCTCTCTATCTTTTCTGAGAAAGAAATAATGGTTCTGAATGCTATGAATAGTTGTTTCTACTTTCAATAGGTTTAGGCAGTACTGGCATTTTGCCTCCTGAAGTTAAGAACTGTATCCATTCTCTCTCCATGCAATTCAATAAATATAACATCCTTCATGCTGAAGTAGATACTTATGTTGGAGCAACATGTAATGATTTGATGTTACAAGACAATACTCAACTCCCAATGACTCAGAAATCTCTTCAGCAGCGAACACTTCAGGGTATCCAATGTACAGCTTCATCTCCCAATACAAATTTTACAAACAATGTTTGGGATGTTCTAAGTAGGCACTGGTCACAGGTCTTCTACAGAGAGTGTTGTCATAATGAAGGTGATTGATTTGCATCTGTGATCAAAGTATTACATACAAGAAGAAGGGCAACATATTTCACCCAGAGGACCAATTATAAGACTAACACAGGTCACTAAATTTCACCAGAATCCTCCACACTGTCAGCAAAAGAGCAAGAAGCTACCATTGCAAATAAAATATGTAGCCACAATGTTAAGAAACTCTACTAACACAGGTTTAGCTGTTTGGAAAGTAATAAATAGCTTTAGCGATTGTAAGGACAGATCAACAAGTGATTTTACTATAAACCATAAAGGGCATATCATGAAATGTCAATGTCAGATTGCAAATGTTTTTAATGAGTACTTTTCTTCTGTTGGAAAAACTGTCAATGGCCATTTTAAGACTCTTCAGCATAGATATAGGAGCATTCCAATCAAACAAAGTATATACTTGGCCCCAACCAATAACAAGGAAATCAAAAACATAGTAATGCCATTAAAAAATACAAAATCAGCAGGCTATGATGGATTGTCTATCAGTACGCTGAAAAGGTGCATAGACAACATATCTGATGCCATGGCCACAGCAGTAAATGATTTAATTGCATCAGGTTGTTTCCCAGACAGTCTAAAGACAGCACAAGTAACCCTGATTCACAAGAAAGGTGATAAATCTAAAACTGAAAACTACCGCCCCAACTCAATCTTACCTGCATTTTCTAAGGTAGTTGAGAAAGTTATTTATACTACACTAATGACATTCCTGAGTCAACACAATTTAATATTTGAAAATCAGAATGGCTTTATGAAAAACAAGTGAACATCAGTAGCAGCAGCACAATTAATAGACAAAATAATAACGGCCATAGAGAACAAGGAGTACGTACCTGGAGTGTTCCTTGATCTAGAAAAAGCTTTTAGATTGTGTCAGCATTACCATATTACTTGACAAGCTGTGGAACCTGGGTATCAGAGGAACTGGCTATGAGCTAATAAAATCGTATATGAGCAATAGAAAACAATTTGTCTTGCTTAAAACAAACTGTGGGTCTTACAAATCTAAAATTACAGATTTCAAATATGGAGTGCCTCAAGGTTCTGTCTCGGGACCCCTTCTTTTCTTGATTTATGTTAATGATATACAGTATAGTTCTCCTAACTGTACAAAAATATTGTATGCAGATGACGCATCAATAGTGTGTAAACACAAAGACTATGAGAGTCTGGAGGTTCAGTGCAACAGTGTAACTAATGAAATAGTCAAGTATTTTAATGAAAGCCATCTAAATGTAAGTGCTTCAAAGACTGCAATGATGGAATTTAAGACAAGGAAACAAATAGAATTTGACATGAAATTATCCATAGGAAATGCCATTGTAAAAAAGAAAAAAATGGACAACTTTCTTGGGAATTACAATCCAGGACAGCCTCAAATGGGACATGCATATTGATTCCTTAGCATGTAAGCTGTTGAAGAATGTGTTTGCTATAAATATGATTAGCAAATATTGTAAGGACATGTGTGTACTAAAAACTGCTTATCATGCCATATTCTCATCTAACTTAAACTATGCTGTAGAAATCTGGGATGCAACAACTCAAGCCAACCTAAGTACATTATTAATACTACAGAAAAAAAGTTATCAGAATTATTTGTGGTGCCAAACCTCAAGAATCATGTCGGAATCTGTTCCCAAAATTAGGTGTGCTTACCATTATAGGTGTGTACATAATGAAAGTTATATTGCTTGTCAAAACAATAAATCCAAATTTCAACTGTGACCTGCACCAATATGATACAAGGCAAAACTTCAGATACCATGTAAATAGCCACAGAACAACTTTATATGAAAAAAATGCACTTCATGCTGGGCTGAAGCTAGCCAATGCCCTACCAAAAAGTCTCACAACCCTTGCTACTAACAAATTAAAAGATCAGCTAAAAAGAATTCTAATTGAAAACCCTTTTGATTCCCTAGACGAGTATTATATCTGTATGAAAAGTGCTTCATAAGTATGTCAAGCTCATAGTTTTAAGTAACCTACAACTAATATAATGTTGATAAAAACAATATTTTTAATATTGTGATTGTATACCACCAGATGTAAAATCCATCAAAATGTAAAATTTATTAATACAAACAAATCTTTAGTTTGTAATTTATAAACTGAAGTATTCAGAAGTATAATCTGTATGATGTCCTGAAACTGTATTATTTCTAGGGATTGTATTTGATTATTCAATGTTGAATAAATATTATTATTATTATTATTATTATTATCTATGAGGACTATGAGAATGACCTGTAGAGTCAGTAATTAAACATTTGGGAATCATCTTTTCAACATACTTAGTATAGCTATGCTCATGTGCCAAATTCTCAAGCATGGTGGTAATTGCATGCAATCAAGTTCTTTTTCAAAGAAATTGTGGCATTCACAGCCATGATGCAAACACAAAAACAATTTGTACGAAGACACAAATTTGCTGAAAAATAATGCAGGAAAGTTATAAATATTATAACTGATTTGACAATTTTGGTTGCAGCAACCATAATATCAGTTCAGAAGATGATCCAACAGGATACTGGATCATCATAGCTGGATTCAAAAGTTTTATGTGTAATGGACACAGACCAAAACAGATTATAGTTTAAAAGAAAATTTACAATCATTTACATCATTGCAATTATCTATGGATGTAAATTTAAGAGTTATGTTCTATAAAAGGATGGAAATGTTAAAACTTTACATGTAGTTCTGGTTCATGCATAGGGAACTTAGGACTGTAATCATGTAGAACATGGAGGGACTTCCCCCATAACAAAACTGACTTGGTAGCAAAAGGCTCCTTTGAGGCACAAGTTAGTCAGTGACCAGCATGCAAAGTGTCCACACCTTGTGCACTGAATGAGACAAGAAGAGCAGTAAGATTATACAATATAGCCTTGGATGTGGAAGCAATTTGGATTATTATTCAAGAAATAAATTGGTTAGCTTTGTACTATGAAAATTCAATACTAAGAAGAGAATTTCCAGAGCTTATTATACAGCAAGAGCCATGAATATTTCTTCTGCCTTTTTTGAGTAGCTATAGGAAATCACCACAGCCATCACCTTCATCTCAAATAATCAGCAGAGTACTGTATAAATGCATGGACCATTTGTGTGGTTTCTTATCCAGCAATAAGTTTGTGCTCTTTAAACTTTATGTTGACCATCCATATTTTATCCTTAGTCATTTACCTAACCAGTGTCCTATTCCAAGTGATGTGATACTCCCAAATATACTATTTTATTGAATTGAAAAGTAATTGATTTCTATAATGACAATTAATAATATTTGTGCAGTAGTAGATTTCTTTACCAGTAAATGAATTTCATTTTTGAAGTTCACAGAAGGATAATTAAGGTTTCACTGAAATATAATTGTCAAAGCAAAGATCTAAAGTGCTTTCCTTAAATGTTGTTCTTATTGAAGTATCAGTGTGGTATCAAAATTGTGATCAGTCAGAGCAGTTACTGAGTAGTGAACTTGAAGGGCCAGAGTAAGGAATACTGCTGTGCAGGTTTGTAATAATGTTTATATTTTCACGTGTTAATAGTTGAGAGTGTTTTTTGTATTGTGTTGAATCAAAACATGTTAGCTTTGACCTTAGTCAATAATACTGTAGTTTCTGGGGCCCCAAGCTAATTGTTGAGCCAATTTTGATCCCATATTACCATAACAGTACACATGAAATACAGTTATCAATTTTACGACAGTTGTGGGATTTAGTAAATAACTGGCTACAACTATTGAAACTATACTAGATTCAGGAACCACAAGTTTTGTTTATTCTGTAGCTAGTATAAAGAATTGAATGTTCCTTGAGAAAACAAACAGCCAATAGTAATCACAACAGAGAATATATGTATCTGAAAATGATTTCAATGACAGTATTTCCCAAAAATTAAGATGATAAAAGAACGTTATGTTCAAGTTAATACTACTCCATCATCAGCAGTTCTTTATGTGTAATGAGCATTTGATTCCCTCCTCTGTTATATGCATAGTAGGTATTACTCAGAGTCAGTTACTGACAAAAAGTTTAATATTACTTCTGTATTGATCCTGTCAGATAACTGGTGCAGGGCACATTCCCACCTGTTAACCAAGCAAAAATGCTTATTATTTTTTTGGGCATCAGTCTAACAAGGGAGTGGTCCAATTTCACATGTCAAAATGTACTCTGAAATTTTTCAAACAAGAAGCATACACTTAAAGAAAGGCACTGTTAAAAACTTAAGCTGCTAAGGTGCATTACAAGTATTTAAAAAAATGCTGAATTTACTCATTTCTGCTGCATAAAGAACTGCTTATAACAGTGGTTTGTACAGCTAACCACACCTAATGTGTGATACAGCAAATAAGGAGACACAGCCACAACATGGAAATGTAGTGCCACATAGTGCAAAGTCCAAAGTGCACACATGTGAATTTTGAGCACTTAAACCATACCTAAAACGTCTCAAATCATTGATTTTTTGAAAACTTGCAATTCATATTGACAGCTAAACTGTTGCAGATGTAATTGTTAGACTAGCAGAGGACAGAAAATCAAGGCAGTGCATATTACTTTACAGACAACTTCCATCAACTGGGACTTTAATTTGTTGACATGAAACATTTGATAACAGTTCCTGTAGTTTTCATGATAATTTTTGAATAATGTGTATTTTACTCACAATGAAACAGTTCTGTTTTTATTCGCTGTATTTATCAAAAAAAAAAAAATCTGAATAGGCTATTGGATGATGAAAATGAACATTTTTCTTACATCAAGCACACCTAACAAAAGAAAAATTAATGCATTGAGGCACTTCACAGTCATTGCAAGTTTCATGCAGACAGAACTGGAATGGAGTAATAAACTGTTGTGGGCACAGTTCTATATATCGTGCTGTGTACCAAGTGTACTCAATTAAATTCAGAGAATGTGGTGATGCAAACTGACAATGCTAAAATAACTGAAGTTTAAGAATACTGTTCCACTAATAAACCTGAAATGACAAAGAGCTGTCATAAATTATACAGTCTGACAATTTTCTGAAAAATGCTTTACACTGTCAAAAAATTTATGTACCAAGAGGCTGAACCACACTATTAGTTCCAGATGGAATGCAAATTATACCAACACTCTTTTCATCATTCTCCTACAGACAAAGGTGGTCATTATGTCCTGGCCAAGCGTCCAATAAAACAATGAATTATTTTCTGCAGATGATCAGAAGACATTTTGTCACAGCCATTTCTTTGTCACTGAAAACTATTACTATACATGTTTTCTTTGGGCTAGGTAGGTGCTGTACTTTTGTTCTGGACTTTAATTAACAAAACAACCATTGTTTGAATCACAGTTCATGGAATCATCACAGTCATTACCTGTTTCTTCTAACGTTTCCACAATTTCTAATGAAATATCAAAATCATTCAAATGAATGTCCAAGAAATTAACTAATAATATGAATATAATAGAGGGAAACATTCCACGTGGGAAAAATATATCTAAAAACAAGATTCTGTAATTTACCAAACGAAAGCATTGGTATGTTGATAGAGGCAAAAAAACACACAAACACACACACAAATTTCAAGCTTTCGCAAGCCACGGTTTGTGTCTGTATATGTCCGGATGTGTGTGTGTGTGTGTGTGTGTGTGTGTATATATATATATATATATATATATATATATATATATATATATATATATATCCCTTTTCCCCCTAGGGTAAGTCTTTCCGCTCCCGGGATTGGAATGACTCCTTACCCTTTCCCTTAAAACCCACATCCTTTCGTCTTTCCCTCTCCTTCCCTCTTTCCTGATGAAGCAACCGTGGGTTGTGAAAGCTTGAAATTTGTGTGTGTTTGTGTGTTTTTTGTCTCTGTCAACGTACCAACACTTTCATTTGGTAAGTTACAGAATCTTGTTTTAGATAAATTAACTAATAAGTAACATATATGTAGGTCTTCAGGAGAAGTAGGTGATGTCGATTCCTAACATATTTTTCATATTTCGTCTTTGCAAGGTTTAAAACATTAACTGAATTCCACTTTACTGTGAAACTCTACAACCTGCACAAAGACAGGTGCTATTAGCAAGCATATATGAAGAAGCACAAAGGAAATCAATTTAGTTTTATCTCCATTGATAAAACTTATTAATATCACAAAAGCAACTGCTAATTACGTGATATTAAATAAGTTGCATATTTGAGTGAATATTAGCTGTGAACAACTGTGTCAGAAAACCTAACAAGAGAAACTGAAACTTGCTTTACAAATTATGATCGCATTGTGCCATGTTATCTGTTTACATATGTGCTGACAACCAAAAATATGCACCTGCCACATTCTTCATGCACTGTCTGCTACAGCTACAATAGGCTGCAGCATATTTTGCACGTATTCCTGAAGACGTACATTTACTGCCACAAAACTAGTTGTTTCATAAATAAAGATTTGTCGTAGACCTGGAGCAGCCTTGTTGACCATAGCACCTACAGTAGAGATGTTCATTGCTCCAGCAACCTGGTAAGCTACAAATTTGGAAATTTCAACACAAAAAAAAAACTTGCAGTGTGTCTTAGCAGCTAAAATTTTGACATAGTGTTTCCTTTGATGTGTTCTTCTTAAATAAAAAATTTCGTGACAGGTTTCGACATGTAATGGAAAGGCAGCACAGTGTCTGCAGCAGTGGGCAGTGTTTCTCAGTACTTATAACTATGAAATTCATTTTCACCCAACTGTCAACTTGGCTTCCCGTTGGCCCTGACACAGAGTTCATTCACCAGGAAATGATTTGTTTTGTGTTCCTTCAGCACCTGCAACAAACCCTGGACAAATTTCCACTGACAGCGCACGAATTAGCCACCGTGTAAGCCCATGAACCATTTCTGTGCAAAATTTTAGCAGCAGTGCACTTGGGGTGGCTGTAACACTTAAATAAACAAATACACCTGGTGTTTCCCACCTATTTTGTGATGTGTGACAGGCTCAGTGCCACAAACAGCTTCTTAACACTGTCCACTGATGACTCTGAATTCCGGGTCATCATCCCATGCATGCTCCAATCCCGCATCCTCTGGCTACTTCATACCTCACACTGGGGGAATGACACACATAAAGGGATAAGCCTAGCAGTGTGTATACTGGTCTGGTACTGATCGTTGTCATGTCGTGTGACTACGGCCTCCCGTTGGGTAGACCGTTTGCCGGGTGCAAGTCTTTCGATTTGAAGCCAATTTCACAAGTTGCCAACTTGAGCGTCAATGGGGATGAAATGATGATGATTAGGACAACACAATACCCAGTCCCTGAGTGGAGAAAATCTCTGACCCAGCCATGAATTGAACCCGGGCTCTTAGGATTGACATTCTGTCGCACTGACCACTCAGCTACTGGGGGCGGACCCCTGGTACTGATGATGAAACTGAACATGGACATCGCTCTTGTTGTGCCTGTTCTCTTAATCAGGCAGCCCGAGAACAACATTCACTCTACAGCCATGCCCAGAACAACTATGGGGCAGAGAGCACATCAATTTTGCTGCATCATTTCAGGGGCTATGGGGCTGCTGGTGATGGATGCTCTCTCCAACTTCCCCTTTGTGGCATGGATGCCATCAATTACTGCCCCTGCTACCATCCATGCCTTCACTACAGTTTTTGCAATTGAGGGACTGCCACACAAGCTGCTGTTTGACAATAGTCACCAGTTCACGCCATCACAATTTGGGACTTTTTGTCACTGCAACAACATTGAGCACCCCCTTCCACTTAGTTTCCAACACTGGGGCTGAGCAGGCAGTCAGGATGTTTAAGGCTCAAACACGTCAGGTCTTGCTGATGACATTAACCAAAGAAGTGCTCCACAGTTTCCTCACCAGGTACTGGTCCACCCGCATGAATGGGCCCAGTCTGGTCAAAATCTTGCTAGGGAGCAAGCTTCAAACGCTGCTAGACCTTTGCATCCTGTGCAACATGCCTAGCCAAAGTACAGGTCTGCATACATGCATGGTGCCTGTGTCTGGGTGTGCTTGTTTATTTGGAGCCTAGGGTGGTGCCAGGGGGGTCATCATAGGCCACAGGGGGCATCAGCCGTTTGACATCAAGGCCAGTCGCAAACTCCCAAATCACCGCTCAACAAGCCCCAGCCATGACTGCATTTGTAAACAGTGCCGTCACTGCTGCCTTTGAGCTGTGGTCCTGACACACCAACATTCATCCATCGTGCTGCTAGCCATCATTCTACTCCGTCCACTTCACAGTGCAACCTGTGCTCCCATTGACTTGCTCATAAGCAAACAACTAAGTAAGGGGCCAAAGCTGTAGAGCACTGTTTGTAAAACTGAATTCAGATTCAGTCCAAACCTGCCGACTTATTTGTTTCTGGCACTTTCAGTCTCTTCTCTATGTCAGGGACACCTATTACGTGAGACTGTATGATGGTCAAATGATGGGACATTTGTACCATCCTGCTGTGCAAATGATTTCTTAAACATGAAGTTTAAAACTTCAGCTTTCCTTTTACTATCTTCTACTGCCATACCAGATTGGTCAACACGTCTGCCATGGCATCAAGAAAAGTTGCAACAATGTTCACCATGCTGACCATATGTGGTACTGCAGACACTGTGCACTGTCCATGTGGATACTTATGTTGTTTCAAACAAGTCCATTTCCTGATTCAAGGTCTATGACTTGGTTGTGCAATTCTGCACAGACAATCAAACTTGGGTGCTAGCTGTCAGATACCACTGAGATCCTGCATTGCATAGAGAATGGTCCTTCTGAAGCTGTCATTTCCATAGTCATATGACAGCCATGGAATCCTAACAAACACGAACAGCAATATCACACCACAGTCTCAATATGCCGTGACCCTACCAAGTTGAATTCGGACGTATGATTGTAGAGGTTTCTCTTTCTTACAAGGTGCATAGAACATTTTCTCACAAACAAACAACATTCAAATTCAATTTCTGAATGAGAAACCCTCTGAATAATCATTCCTTATGTACAGAATATAGATGCTACTTTGTGATGTTCACTGAAAGGCTAATAATATGCATATCCAACTATTTAGTGCACTTCATGCCAATTTGATGTTTTTTGCATTCTGTCTTCATGGTGTTGCAATTTTAATGTGCATTTTTTGTACAGGAGTAATGATGGAATAAAATTGACACACTTAACTGTACATGCAGTGAATCATCTGTTAAAAAAATAATTTTCTGTTTGTATTAAGGATTACAGATAAATAGCAAAATCCTAAAATACAAAATAACTTCCCCTTCTAAGTATAATTTTCATATTTTCTGATCATACTTCTATTTCATGGAAGTAGTTTGAACTGGGTGATAAATATTAGAGCTTGTCCCATCAATGTTAAAATAATTGAAGTCATTAGAGCTGCCCCAGTTCAGGAAGAAAAATTCAAATGACTCTGAGCACTATGGGACTTAACTGCTGAGGTCATCAGTCCCCTAGAACTTAGAACTACTTAAACCTAACTAACCTAAGGACATCACACACTTCCATGCCTAAGGCAGGATTCGAATCTGTTGCACCAGTTGTGCTGTTCCGGACTGAAGTGCCTAGAACTGCTCGGCCACTGCGGCCGGCAATTTCTTCCCACACTCATTGCAGTAAATCAGGTGTAACATGTGCAACTGCAGCATAGATTGAATTTTTAAGGTCAGCTAAATTGTTTGGTAGGGGAGGAAGAAACACAGAAGCCCCAGAGAACGAAATCCAGTGTTGTCAAGTCTGGAGAGTACGGTGACCATTCAACTGGCCCTTCATGGCCAATCCACCAACGTTGGAAGCAATTATCGAGGAAATCTCGAACTTCCATGAGGAAATGAGGTGGTGAGTAAATTGGAAGCCTACTTGGAGATTCTTTAGTGTATCTGGTGTGAAATTTAGGCCAAACAGTTGTTTCAGAGTTCACGTCATGAAACCGAAACACACTGCACCAGTGAAAGTTGCCGTTTTAACTGTGCACTACACTGGCACTCCTGGCAGAGGAATGGGGTACTCATGAACTACATCAATTAAACTTGATGTTATTTGTTGCAAAAGTCTCTCTCTCTCTCTCTCTCTCTCTCTCTCTCTCTCTCTCTCTCTCTCTCGTGCATGTGTGTGTGTGTGTGTGTGTGTG
Organism: Schistocerca gregaria; assembly: GCF_023897955.1. NCBI lineage: Eukaryota > Metazoa > Arthropoda > Insecta > Orthoptera > Acrididae > Schistocerca > Schistocerca gregaria. Next base: position 515,438,493 of record NC_064931.1, on the reverse strand, counting down.
TGTGTGTGTGTGTGTGTGTGTGTGTGTGGAGGGTGATGGTAACACATACTTGCATATATGCATCCTTGCTTTGTAGATCCGTTAGCCCCAAGGAATGATGTTATCCAAAAGTTTAGCAATGATTTCAGGATTTCAACTCTGTAGGCAACCCGGTGGACTGGATGGCCGAGTGGCGAACTCTCCAGTTGCCAGGATGCTAGGAAATGACTGTGGACGCGTCATAAACGCCAAAGAAACATTATTAATTCATAAAACCTTTATTCCTGCTGAATACAATGTGCCTTGGTGGTAATAATGACCTTCCCCGAGTCCTCGCTGACTCTTGGCGATGACACCAGCTCTGGGCTGCACAGTCTTGCTAGCGCAGCGCCGCGTGCTGTGATGTAGCAAAGGAATGTCCTTACTTCGTACTTCAGCTGCGTGTGGGCGGTGGTGCCCGGCTGGCCGGCCGGCTCGGCTGTGGACAGCAAGCCGCTGTGCGTATGAGGCTCCGGATTGGAGTCTTGGCACTGTCGGCTTGAGAGGCATTCTCGTAGTGTGGGGTGTATTCTATCCCATCCTGTCTTCTCCCCTGCTCCTCCTGGTGGCTTGTCTGTGGTGGACGGGCGGAATGGGCTGCAGTCCCCCAGCGTCATCGGCTCAGCCGGCTGTGATGGTGGATTCACAGGGCCTAGGCCCCGCACAATCTCGACGATGGCTCACTGCGTTTACAAGTATAGCACTGCGGCTGTCTGCATTGAGCCTTCACGTGACCTTTCCTCCCACAACGGTAACAATTCCTCTCTGACGCAAAGATGCGTTTATCATTGTGAACCCTTGTTGCAATGACTATCTCCTGCAGATGCATTGCAGTGCTGCAGCTAAATCCCCAGGATTCTCCATCCTAACTCTACAAGAAAATTCTGCAGGAATTCCCCTGAGGAATACATCGACGGCATAGTAACACACGATCCGCATCAGGATTACCCAATAATTCATAGGTCTGTGAATTAATTTTCCGTATCCTATCTGAAAACGACTCCACTGTCTCATTGACCTTCTGTGTCAAATTAGCTAACTTGTCCCTAAAAAATCTTGCACTATTCTGCTTACGATATCTTTGTTGTAACCCATCTGTCAATTTTTCAAACATGCTCACCTTACTAAGTGTCTCATGGTACATCACTAACATCTTGGATTCCCCTGCAAGTCGCAAATTTGCCATACGTAACGTAGTTACGTCCAACCAAATGCTCATTGCAGCTGTTGCCAAAACATCGTTAATGAATGCTGTGACATCCTCTGTTGTTTTATCTGAGAAAGGTGTGATCAGGTTAGCTACTGAAGGATACATTGCAAGTTTGGACATTGCTACTGACTTGCACTCACTTGAACCCGTTTGTGACTCTTGCGCCGAACGCAAGGTCTCCATTTGCATCATTAATTCTACATGACGTAACTTATGCTGCGCATTCTCTTCTAACAATTTTGAGACTTGCTCCGTCAGAGCAGCTATACTCACTCCAGGACTAACGGATCTTGTTTCCTGCATGATTTGTGCAAATTACCAACAACTTACTCTATACACTGAATTTACTCCTCAGAACAATAACTACACTAGCTACTCAACTCCTTTGTCACAGTTGAGCACTACACACAAGAAGACAAACAAGACTCACAATGCACAACTAAACAAAATTAATCCTCCCACCTTGTTATTGCCCAGCGACACTTTCTACAATTGGTTGCCATGTATCACTTGCATACATGAACTGTGATATAGATATATATCACATCTTTCAGTGTCACACAAATTTTTATTTTTAAAGGGGATCACTTAAGACTATTTCCATGGGTTCAACTCTCAAATTTCTCCCTCATATCACAAAATTGTCGTCTTATGTAGTACAAACTGAAAAAATAAATTCCTTTTAAAGCACAGTTTCGTATATAATTTATATTGAAAACCTTACAGCTGTGTCACAGAGCAAATCCTACATCGAGAATACTTTACACAAATTTAAAGGAAGAAATGCTTCCCATAATTATTACAGAATTTAAAGAACATCAAAATATGAACAGGCTGAAATGAACAAACAGTACATGAGACTATGTTAATCAATTCAACTGGAAAAAGCTAAGGAACACATTATTAGCAAAATGAGAAATATGCAAAAGTGAAATTGCAAAATGAGCACTTCTCAATTGGGAGTAAATCAAAATCATTTGTTTTATTGGACTTTAAAATTCAGGACAATGTCTTGTCAGTGACTGCATTCAATGCTAAAGACAGTGTAGCTACCTTGCTAAAAGAATTCCCTGAACTCTTTTCGGAAGGTTTAGGCAAGACTAACAATTTTGTTGCACATATTACTACAAAAGACAATGCTTAGCCAAAGTTTTGATGGGCCAGAACTGTTCCCATTGCATTATGGGACAAAGTCACTGCTGAACTTAAAGAATTGCAAGACAGTGGAGCTACTTTACCCATACAAGCTAGTCAATGGGCAAGTCCACTAGTTTTGCTTCCCAAACCTTCAGGTTTCATTCATCTCTGTGTTAACTTTAAGTCTACAGTCAACCCACAAACTATGATTGATACTTATCCATTGTCACGCCCAGAGGATCTCATGAAAAGATTAGGTGCTGGTTACTGCTTTTCAAAAATTGATTTACGTGACGCATATCTTCAAATACCACTAGATGAAGAATCTCAAAAATTGTGTGTTGTGAACACTCGTTTGGGCTTGTTTAAATATTTGCATTTGCCTTTTGGAAGTGTTTCTGCACCGACCATTTTCCAATGGCTGACTGCTGAAGTACCAAACTGTTCAAAGTATTTGGATGATATTGTCATAGCAGATCATACACATGAAGAACACATTGCAAATTTACGTATTTTGTTTTTTGTGTGTTGTCTGATGCAGGACTAAAGTGTAGACTGGATAAATGTGATATTTTAAAACCTGAGTTGCAGTATCATGGTCGTGTCATAAACAGTCAAGGTGTACATCCTCTTCGGTCACATTTGTTAACCATATATGACTTACCAATTCCTCGCAATGTCACAGAATTGCAGTCAGTCTTAGGGAAAATGAACTATTATATTCAGTTCATACTGAATGCTGCACAAATTGCAACTCCATTGCATCGTTTGCATTACAAGAACGTCCCCTTTGTTTGGACAGATGAGTGTCAAGAAGCTTTACAAAAACATAAAGATGCATTGCTTAGTGATCAATGCATGGTTCACTTTGATTCTCACAAACCAGTTGTGTTGCACGTCAATATTTCCTCTTTTGGAGTTGGTGCAGTGCTTTCACACAGATTTGGAGATAGAGACAGGCCCATTGCTTTCACATCAAAAGTACTGTCCCAAGCTCAGTGTAACTATTCACAAATAGAGTAAGAGGCATTGGCTATTGTGTATGGTGTCACCAAATTCCACCACTATTTGTATGGCAGAAAATTTTACTTAGTAACAGATCACAAGCCAGTGCAGTCCTTGTTTCATCCAATGAAGCCAGTTCCTGTATGAACTGCCCAAAAATTGCAGAGATAGGCTTTATTGTTGTCTCAATACTAGTAAGAGACTGTGTACCATCCGACAGCTAAACATGGTAATGCGGATGCACTTTCATGTCTTCCAATTGACTGCTGCATCTTGTTGTCACATTGATGCTCAGGATTCTGAATTTTTTCAATCCTTTCCTCTGAACTATAGGAAAATTAAACAGGCCACGGAAGCTGATTTAGATTTGAACATTTTGCTAAAATACATTCACACATCTTGGCCTCACTCATTGCACAGCATAAATAACTCTGTCATGCACTGATACTTTGCACATCAGCATAGCCTCACTATAAAGAAAGGAGTGAGTCTTGTCCAAACTGACAATGGACAGGCACATGTGTTGATCCCCAAAGCTTTGCAAAAAGAAGTGTTGCAGTTACTTCACCAAGGCCACTGTGAGATTGTTTTTATGAAACAGTTAGCATGTCGACACTGTAATTGGCAGGGTATGGACACTCAAAGAGAACAGATGATGTCAGTGTCACACATGTGTGCAAAATCAGTCTGCTCCACAACCAAAGTTCACTGCTTGGCCTAAGTCACAATCACCATGGCAATGTGTGCATATTGACTTTGTGGGACCTTTTTTGGAACACTCGTTGGTTGATTGTAGTAAACGCATATAGCAGGTTTCCTTTTGCTGTGCCAATGAACTTGACAACATCACTTAGCACAATTCAGGTGTTATCCTCTATTTTTTGTCTCAAAGGTTTGCCTGAAACTATAGTGTTAGACAACAGCCCTCAGTTTACATCAAATAAATTTGAAACATTCTGTGAATGCAATGGCATACAGTATCTAATCAGTGCACCATTCCACTAACAGTCAAACGGGGAAGCAGAATGTTTTGCCAGAACGTTCAGCAGATGGCCAAACCTCACACCGCACACAGGGATCAAGCACTGCAACTGTCTCTTGCCACCTATTGTTCACATCCACGAGATGGACAATTGCCAGTGGAATTGCTTCATGGCCACCAGCGTCCAACACTGCTCCACCCTCCTCAGCATACATGGCTGAAGGAAGGCCACAAGTATTGCTTCGTGCTCCATGATATTGTGTTTTTCAATGTTTTTAGTGGCAGCAGACAGTGGACATGAGGCAAGATCGTTCGCCAACTTCACCCAGGCATGTATCACATTTTAGGCCCATTCAGATTGCAGCATCGACATCACAATCAAAGTCACCACTGACATGTGCACAGTGATCCTTCTGTATCTCTTCCCCCAGGTTCAAGGACTCCATGGACAGCACGGCAACAGGAGCTGCCAGAGGGTGTCATCACAAGACTGTGGGACAACCCCATGAAGGTGGAGCCTTCACCTCCTCTGCCTCCTATTGTCCTACCAATGGATCTGAACCCACTCCTGCCACAGCAGCCAATTCCTTCTACATCTTGTTATGGGCCTCAGGAGGTGGATGAGTACGTACCCTTCTGGTCATTTACTGGGGGACGTTTCCGCCACAGCAAAGACTGAATGGTGGGGAATAACTGGAAAGCCTGATGTTCTCTGCAGCCACAGCTTTCAGTCCCTCAGAGGAGGAGGAGGAGGAGGAGGAGGAGATTAGTGTTTAACATCCCATTGACAACGAGGTCATTAAAGATGGAGCACAAGCTCAGATTAGGGAAGGATTGGGAAGGAAATCAGCTGTGCCCTTTCAAAGGAACCATCCTGGCATTTGTCTGAAACAGTTTAGGGAAGTCACAGAAAACCTAAATCAGGATGGCCGGAGACAGGTTTAAACCATCGTCCTCCCGAATGCGGATCCAGTGTGCTAAGCACTGCGCCACCTTGCTCGGTGGTCCCTCAAAACATCCACACTATACTACGATGGTCCATCACTTTTCTTTTGGTGGAGGGAGTTTACCGCTTTATGCCACCACGCTGGCTGGAAACGAGAGAACAGAGAGGGATGTGAAGGAGATGTCAGCTAAATGCACTCTGATTGACCCCTCTCCAGGATGACAATGTGATGGCAATGACCTCTATGTGAAGAGAACATAACCGCCATGCTGACTGGCCACAGCCCACTTCTACACCAGGATCCAAAGCAGTCATTTCTAGACCAGGGACTCAGGAATTGTATAAACTGAAGAGATTTATTTACATGTCACCCTTTGCTTGCAACACTTCTGTGTTATTGTCAAGTTTAAGTATTGGCATTGTTCATTTCATAATAAAACTCATGAATATGATTTTCTTCGCAACAGATGGTTGGCACGAGGCAAAATCATTTGTCAATTTCATGCAGGTAAGTATCTCATTTTAGGCCCATTCAGATTGCAGTGCTGACATCACAATCCAACTCACCACTGACATGTGTATGGTGATCCTTCTGTATCTCTGTTGATCTAGCGAGCCGAGAAAGCAGGTCTCCTAGACTCCCATCTTTGATGACTAGGTAGGATTCGACATAAGTAACCTGGCATAATTCCTTATGTGTTTCCTTAAATTTTATTTTGACTCATTTATAACTATATCAGCTATGTCTGAAAACATATGTGGACAAATAAAGTACAGCTGATAGAAATCTTTTTAAGTAATTACTGCATACTGTGGTTTTATCGCATACATATACACACTGTCCATGTCTTTTTACTTTTTGCACATATTCCTTATTGTGGTGGAATTGCACAAGGAAACTAGTTGTTAAGTACAGTCTGGTGGACAGACTGTGCAGCACAAAATTCAGAAAATTTCTAATTTGTAACTGAAACTGCAACAAAAGTGGTAAAACTGTATCATTTTTTACGGTTAACTATCTATTACTTTGACTATCCTACATGATTTCATCAAAACAAATAGAAATTAAGAGAGTTGAAGAAATACGAGAAAAAAAAATAAAAAATAAAAAATTGTGGCTTAGCAGCAGCAAAATACTGAAAGTTTACCTGTAAATAAAGTTTTCTGCCTCTGTTATCCTCTTCCACTTTGGAGTATGAAAATATTTGTATATGGGCAGCGAAAATTTTAGAATGGCTGACAACTGAAACACTTCTTTGTTGGCATCAATTATTTTCTGTGCCACTTTCTCCATTTCCCCACCATATAGGCAACCTAGCCTCCTTCCAAAACAGATTGCTCCAGCAGCTAAACATAAGTTATTTTCATGTTGTAATTAATACAAAGTGGTTTAAATTTCATGAAAAAAGTACAAAATTGATCCACTTTAGTAAGGATGTTTAAAACATGAAAATATGAATCAGTGGAAAAATAAACCAATTGCACACAACTAAGCTTTCATTATCAATAACAAACACAAAAAGTGCAATAACACAAACATATACATTCACATCTGCACCCTGCAAGCTACTGTATAGTGTGTGTTGAAGGATAAATAGTACACAACAATGATTTTACTTTGCCCTATTCCATTTACAGATGATAAATGGAAAGAATTACTGTTGACATCGCACAACATAGATCTGAACTTTTTCTAATTTTAAAATTGTGGTCATTATGCAAGATGCACATTGCAGGAAGTAATATTTCTTGACTCATTGTGAAACATGGGCTTTGAGGAATCCTTTATGTTACCTTTGCTTTCAGTATGTCATTATGAATGACATACTGACTTGTACCTGTAAGGAAGTTTAGGCGATGGTTTCGCAGATGTATTAGAAGTTTTATGGAAGTCATGAAGCATTCATTGACCTGAGCTCTGTTATCTACCGCATTCAGGGTATCAAGAATGAACAAGAAAGGCTGTTTATAATGAAAAGGATAACTTCTTGTTTTTTTATATTATTCATTTACATTGAACAAAATGTTCCATTATCAGTTACTATACAGAAATGTATCTCTGAATCACAAAATCCAGATGTCAGTTACAATAACCAAACGTAATCTGACACTTCCAAATAAACACACACAGAACAAGTAAAAGGATGGACTACAAAAAGGGAGTAATCTCACTGCCAGTGCTCAGCTCATTTTAAATACATTTTGAAACTGATGAGATGCGGATGGCAAATAAGTCTGTGTAATACATAGACGAGTGGAAGTTCCAACAGAAAAGTTGAATTCACCTCCTGAAAACAAATGCTGAAAGATTCTAATGGACCACACAAAATTTGAGACTTTCACAGTGACTTAGTAAACCAATACACTGTTTTCCATAGCAAGGGGTCCTGGCTCCAAGCATAAACAGTGCTAGATGTTATCTAAATCCAGGGCTAGAGGCATACAAGATGCATATTGCCTTCTTGGAGAAACAATACCAAACTAAAACTTCAGTTCCTCCAAATCTTATAGTAACATCCTCAGGAGAAACAAAACAAATCACAACTAGAGACACTATTTACTATTCTACAAAAACCTTCACTAAAAAATATACTGACACTATACCAACTGCAATTGTCAGTTTGTTTTGGTTTATTTTTTGTACTATCATACAGTTTCAATCTTAGGCCATTTTCCACTACTGAAATACAATAATTGACTGCAGGATAATTAAAAATCTGTGATTGCAAATATTTCCATACTGGTCCCTTGAATATGTTATACATAATTCATGTCCTTATCCTTGCACTCCGGACAGCATGTACAATATGAATAATAAAAACTGTGAAACTTTCTGGCGAGTTAAAACTGTGTGCCAGGCCGAGACTTGAACTCAGGACCTTTGTCTTTCGCAGGCAAGTGCTCTACCAGCACTGTAGACGTAGAACCATTGGTAGTGTGTTCAGTCACAGCCTTTTAGTGCTGTGACCCAGTCTTTGATCAGAAAATTATTAGTCTTTAAAAAAACAATAATTACCATTTGGGGTTGTTGGTCCTCCATTGGGCACTTCCCCAGGTGGTGGATAGAGGAGTGTTCTCCAAATTTGGAGGGTACCAGGGAAATAAAATACCTGGGCAGACAAAAGCCAGCAGGTGTGAGGGCCAATGGCTGGGAAGAAAGGCAGAGTAGCTCAAAACCATCAACTGCAGCCTTGCAGTCAGTAGAGGAACTTACAAAGGCTAAGGATGGTCCCCTAAAAATGGAGCCTGCTACCCAGTGAGCTGTAAGGGGAAATCCCCCAAATGGTTGGGTGGGAGATTAACAGTCTTCCCAAATAAAAATCACTTGTTGCAAATGCTAACAAAGGAATAAGCTGGACAGATATTTTGATTACAGCCCAAGCAAAAGGATATGAAGTATGAACATAAGAACAAGGAATGTGTGGAGCCCTATGCCAGCTGCTAACACAAGTAAACAACTACAGTATTAAACTATTTCCTCTCCTGGAAACTGGGTGCAAGCGAAGTGACATAATGGACTCAGGAAATTTCACTATCTTCTATAGTGGCAGGAGGACGAATACCTTTGATAAAAGTTTTGTGGTCGCTAAAGGACTGAAACATGCGCTTGAAACCAATCAATAAATGGATCTTCACATTGAGATTAAGGGCAAAATTTTTTCAACATAACAATTATAAATGTACATGCACCCACAAAAGAGGCAGATGAACAACCAAAGGACAAGTTTTATAGCAAGGTTGTATGATCAGGCTCCCGAGCATGGTGTTAAAATCTTAATAGGAGACTTGAATGCTAAAACAGGAAAAGAAGAGGCTTATCAACCAACTATAGGAAGACATAGCTACCATGAAATACCAAATGACAATGGAATTAGGGTTGTAGATTTTGCTATAAGTAAAACCATGACTGTCAGCAGTACATGTTTTCCACAAAAAAAGATACACAAAGAAACAGGGATGTCACCAAATGGAGAAACTAGAAATCAGATAGACCATATATTGATTGATCGGAGGCACAGATCGGACATAATTGATGTTAGGAGCCACTGTGGAGCTGACTGCAATTCACACCATCATCTAGTGAGAATTAAGTACAGACAAAGGATCTCACTATTGAGTAAACAAAGAGGCCACAAACAGAAGAGTTTTGTCATTAAGAAACTGAAGTTAGAAGAAATACAGAGAGCATGTAAGATGAAAATAGAAGAAGGGATTTTGAATGATACCGACACATCAAATGAACATATAGAAATAATGTGGAAATGATGTAAGACTGCAATCCTTGAGGCAGCTGGAGGGGTTTTGGGGACATGTACAGGCTCAAAGGAAGGCAGAGTGGTTTGATGAAGAATGTATGAGAAGAAATGAAGAGCATAACATAGCATAGCATGAAAGTAGTGCTGTCTAGCTAAGAGGGTTTACAGAAAGAAAAAAAGGGCACTAGAAAAGAAAAAATGGGAAGAAATTGAAAAGTTAGGGGAATAGAAGCAAGTACGTGAAACTTACCAAAGGATTAAAGAACTAAAGGTTGGGTCTCAAGCCAGAACAAATATATGTAGAAATAAAGAAGGGGATTTGATACGGGAGAGTAATAAAATACTTGACGGATGGGTAGAATACTTCCAAGAGTTACTGAACTGAGAAGAAGAAGGATTGGAACAGGGAGGACTGGTGGAAATAACTTATTGCAGACCAGAGGTCTTAACACTAGAACCAGCACCAGAGGAAGTGATACAATCCATTAAGACCTTAAAACACAATAAGTCACCTGGGGAAGATCAGATCCAGGTGCAACTTCTCAAATATGGTGGGAAAACACTGTGGAAAGAAATATATAAAGTAATACTGAGCATCTGGCAGGAGGAGAGCATGCCAATGGAGTGGAAAATGGCTATTATGTGTCCCATGCATAAAAAAGGAGATAAATTAAACTCCCAGAATCTGAGGAATCTCCCTGCTAAATACTATGTATAAAGTGTTCTTCAAGATCCTAACTAGGAGGGTTACTCCTTAGATGGAAGAAAGAATTGGAGACCATCAGAGTAGGTTTAGAAGAAATAGGTCCACAACTGACCAAATACATTATGCAAGCTACTTCAAAAACGTTATGAACAACAAATAAACGTACACCAGATTTACATCGATTTTAAACAAAACGTATAGTAGCATCTCAAGAGTGACATTGCAGGATGTGATGGATGAGGTTGGACTACCTAAGAAGCTCATTAAACTTACTATGATACCTCTCAGTGAAACCAACTGTAAAGTAAAATCACAAGGCAAAATCTCCGGAGAAGTGGAAGTCAAGAAGGGACTGAGACAGGGTGACAGTATCTCCTTACTGCTATTTGACCTCTGCCTAGAAAAAGTCATAAGCCAGATAGCGTTAAATAGAGCAGGAATAGAGGAGGAACCATTTTTAGTCATTCACTGCAGTACATAGCCTACGCTGATGATGTGGCATTACTCGCACAAAACAGTGCTGTGCTGGCTGATGCCTATCAACAACTGGAGAAAGGTACAAGGGAACTTGGCCTGGTAGTCAATGTTGAAAAGACCACATATATGGCAATGACCAACCAGCGAAACCTGTCAAATCTCGGGATAGCCAACAAGGAGTTTTCAAGGGTGAGAGACTTCAAATACCTCAGATCAACTATCACAGGGACAAATTACATCAGCAGCAAAGTGAAAGTTAAAACAGCAGCAGGCAACATATGCTAATTTGTCACACTACCCATGCTTAAGAGCTCACTTCTATCACAAAAATCTAAAATCCTCATTTACAAAACAATTATAAGACCAGTTGTTATGTATGGTGCTGAGACATGGACTGTGACTGCAAATGAGGAAATGATCCTTAGCATTTGGGGGAGAAAGGTTCTGCATAAAATATTTGGTCCAAAATACAATCAAGAATGTTGGCACATGTGTACAAATGCAGAATTAGAACAACTTTTTGAAGAACCTGATGTTGTCACTACCATTTAGATAAAATGAGTGTGGTGGGCAGGACACATGGTCAGATTGGAGGAACACACAATGTGTAAGAAGTTTTTTGATGGCAATGCTGGGGGCACACGATAGAAGGTACTTTCCAGAAAGAGATGGATGGATGGAATTGAAGGAGACATGAAAAAGCTGGGTGTCAGAGGATGTAGATGGAAAGCCATGGGCCGGATAGAATGGCAGTATATTGTGATGCAGGCCAAGGCCCTTCAAGGACTGTAGAGCTGAAGATTAAGTAAGAGGTACAATAATTGACTGCAGGATCATTAAAAGTCTGTGATGGCAAATATTGCCATACTGGTCTCTTGGATGTGTTGTATATAATTCATGTCCTTATCTTTGCACTCCAAAGTGGACGTACAGTACGAATAATAAAAACTGTACTTGTAGAACCATTGGTACAGTGTCCAGTGCCTTGTGGTGCCATGACCAAACTTTTGGTGAGAAAATTATTAGTCTTTAACAAAAGTGAGGAAAAGTAGCATGGAAGTGACATAGAGCTGTGGGCCAGGAGCCACAAGTGTGGTGACATGCACGACAATAATGAACACATCAGAAGATTGTGGAGTGAGGATAACAGAGCTCAGTGATAAATGGCACTGCACAGTCATAAAGGTGTAGCAAGGTATCACCAACCCAGGGCAAGTCTTTCGTTTTTGCAATGTGACTTGGTGCTGGGTTTTAACAAAAATGGACACTGGAGGCATATAAATAAGTCTGAATCTTAAGGCAGAGATCACTTATCATCACTGGAAGGCAGCAGTACCACCACAATGCCAGAATGACACTGGACAGCATGATGACTGGGTTCCACCAGCTACAGTCATGGGTTCGAGACTGAGCTGCACCTGCCATCTGCACTAAGTCCTTCACAGGACTTGGTGTTTCAATCATGCACATCCGCCATTTACAGCTGCCACCTCCAATGCTAAGATCCTAGTGGGACTTAGTGTCACAACGTCAGTCACCAACCAACTGCTATCAGATGGCAGCAGACCGTACCCCACACACAAGCATCCATATATTCCATCGCACTTTGCAAGCAGGGTGAGGGTCCACTGAGCCTACATGACACAGGGCTGCAGAGCCTACATGAAGCCAAAGGAAGTAGGGCACACGCAGCCTCCGCAGTTGCATGCGGAACCAAGGGGCCACCTCCCATGTGGGGTGCCATCCCAATCACAACTTGATGTGCCACAGATGTCAATGTCCATGCGCTACAGGGGCTGCTGACCTAAGCAATGTGATGTGACAGCTCATCAGCACTACCGTATTTACTCGAATATAAGTCGCACTTTTTTTGTGGTTTTTGTAATCCAAAAAAATGCCTGCAGCTTAGAACTGAGTGCAAAGTAAGCGAAAGTTCTGAAAAATGATGGTAGGTGCTGCCACAACTAACTGATGCCGTTGAATTTATGTAGTGCTGCACAAGCATCCTTTGCAGGCACAAAGATAAATACTGGCGCCAAAACAACTGCGTCAGTAAATAAATTAAAAGAAAAGGTAGAAGAATGTAAACATTATGCCATGCATTCTTTCATGTTTGCTGCCATCTCATTTAAATCCTGTCTGCCTAATAAACTACAAAACTAGAGTGAGAAAACAGCAAATGTGGAAGAATATACATATCATGCCATGTTTATATTCATATTATTCTTATGCTGAATAGTGTTACAGTCAGAAATAAGGCACGGCAACTAACTAGATTTTTAAATCTAAGATGACTCTAATTTCTGTGCAGAATGGATGTACTAAAGAGGCATCTGCAAAGATTTTCAAACGGAGAAAAATTTTCACTAAACTCTTGTCAGAACATCATCTATCATACGCAGTCTATTATTTGGTTCTTGTTGATCATTATCAAAGAAAGCAGCAGTGTAAGTAACAACAAATAGCAGTCTCTAGCCATTGTTTCACTTATGAGACAATTCCTCTCTTTTTTTTTATTGTAAGCAGCTGTAGTGCGCACAAAAGCAAGCCATGCTGCAAGTGGCGACAGGTCGTAAACACTCATTATTGGAATGCGACAAACAATGCATGACACAGTACAATAATACATTTTCAGCCTAGAGTGACATAAACACCTGTAACAAAGAGAACGGCGCTTATCAGATCAAAGCAAAATAACCAATCGATTCAAACCAGAGGAAGCACATGAAAAAGGAAGGGTACCCGTATAAATACGAACAGAGAGGTTGACGCATAGCAATGGCTACTTGGTAAAGCTTAACTGTTAAGCTTACGACTTGAACCAAACTACTGTAGCTGTATCTTAATCCATTCGACCTCAATTATGTCTCATGTTACAATGGACCAACTATCTTTCAATTTGGAGGGGCGGTCTAAAACTTTTATCTCCCATTGAATTTAGAGTCTCAAATTTCAGGTGCGGCTTAGATTCCGGAAAATTTTTTTTTCCTTGATTTCCAGTCTCATTTTTCAAGTGTGGCTTGGATTCGAGTGCGGCTTATATTTGAGTAAATACGGTAGGCAGAAGCTGCCACCTGTTCTTCACTATATGTCAGACTCAGTGAGGAGAGATGTGCCTGCCTCACTATGCTGTTTGTCAAGATCAATAAAGCTCATTGTAATTGTTAACAATGTTTGCCATGGACACCCTTGCATCTGTCACTAACCTTCTGATGCTACAGAGTGGTGACAGGCAGACTGACATTGCTGCAATTGTCAGTGGAGGGCTGCTACTCCCGCAGCACATCATCCAAGCCACAGTTCACATTATCATCTTTAGGGCGAGTGAAACTGGTTTGCTCTTGTGTGCTGATAGTCACGGAGTCAGAGTTTAGGGGATGTAATTACACAAGGCTAGAAAATCATATAGTAGATGAGTTTTTCTATTTGGGAGCAAAATAACTGATGATGGCCGAAATGGAGAGGCTATAAAATGTAGACTGGCAAAGGTAAGAAAAGTGTTTCTGAAGAAGAGAAATTTGTTAACATCAAATATAGATTTAAGTGTTAGAAAATCTTTTCTGAAGATATTTGCCTGGAGTGGATGATAAACAGTTTAGACCAGAAGAGAACATAAGTTTTTGAAATGTAGTGCTACAGAAGAATGCTGAAGATTAGATGGGCAGATCACGTAAATAATGAGGAGATACTCAACAGAACTGATGAGAAAAGAAATTAGTGGCACAACCTGACTAGAACATGGGATCGATTGATAGGACACATTCTGAGACATCAAGAGATTACGGATTTAGTATTGGAGGGAAGTGTAGATGTGAAAATCATAGAGAGAGATGAAGAGATGAATACAGTAAGCAGATTCAGATGGATGTAAGTTGCAGTACTTATTTGGAGATGAAGAGGCTTGCACAGGATAGAGTAGCATGGAGAGCTGCATCAAACGAGTCTGGACTGAAGACCACAACAACAACAGCTTTACAAAAAGAAGCTGGCTGACTTGTCACAGTTTAAGGGGAATTGTAGGGGTGAGCGTCTGGTACCTGTGCATTGTACTTAATGTAATTTACTTGGACACTCTGTCCCTTGTGCTGAATCAGTAGCAGTGAATTGTTTTATATGTAATCATTTTGGGCACATGGCTAGACACTGTAGGGCCTCCATATGGCTCATGATTAGACAAAAGAAGTAAATTGATAGAGTACTCTGTGATTACCAATTGTGTACATATTAGTTTTGTTATTTCTATATGTTTTTTTGGAGTTGTAAAAATGAGTAAGGCAGAGGGAGAGGCAAAGTCAGAGACACAAGATGTCACCAAGGAGGAGACTTTACAATCTTAGTGAATCAGGTAGATCAGTTGAGAGCAAATAATTTGATTGTAAACGGTTCTTTGGCAAAGATGAATCATGAAATATGATTGTTGAGATCTCAGGCCGTAGGGGTGGATCCAGCTATTGTTAACCTTGTTTCTTCCTTCTACACTATGGTGTATGAGGATGTGGAAGCATTTGTATATCTTATGTCATCATCTAACATAGGGAGCTGGTTGGATAAGCAGTTATTGCAGATTGCGAAGTTACATTTGATGCAGAGAAGCTTTGCGTAATGCAAAGAGACATTTGAGCAACTGAGACAGGGGTTGTAACAAAAGTACAGGAAGCAGACTAGTGCACAGTTTTTTCAAGAGCATTTGGGTACTATGTCCAGAAAGTATAATGAAGCAGTGGAATATTTTGTGGATAGGGGTGGGGGATAATGATATACAGTCATTGGGGTCAGTAGTGATGAGTTTTTCATTTGGGGCAAACAGATTTAAGCAATGTGTAGAAGTGGTGTCTTATGTAAGCAAGGGGTACAGCACAATCCTAGGATTGGACTTTCTGTATCAACTTCATGATATACTGACTTTTGACAATGTGTAGTGGAAATCAATAAGAACACATTCTGACTACTGTTACCATGAGGAACAGCTAATGTATAAAACAGCCCAGGTAAAGCACAAGCAACAACATTATGGCTCAAGAATGAGAGCTTCTGTAAAGTTTGGAAGGTAGGAGACGAGGTACTGGCAGAAGTAAAGCTATGTGGATGGGGTGTGAGTCGTGCTTGGGTAGCTCAGTTGGTAGAGCACTTGCCCGCAAAAAGCAAAGGTCTCGAGTTTGAGTCTCGGTCCAGCACACAGTTTTAATCTGCCAGGAAGTTTCAACATTATGGCTCGATTCAAATGACTGTATTTTGGGAGGCACTGGAAAATTGCTATGGGTGAATGTGGAGCCTGAATTACCAGTTGATATGTTGTGTGTGATATAAATGCTAGAGGTTAGTGAAATATTGGATGTGGTGTGTTGTTTGGTGAAATGTAGTATTGCATGCATATATGAGAGTAATGGAGGCACTACAGTACATGTCAATGCAGATCATTTTGGAGCCAAAGAAGTTAAGTTCTTTTTAGCTGCATTAGAGATGCTGGATGAGGAAGATTGCCACACTGGAGTGTTGGCTATGATGAGGCACTGGATGCTTCTAGGACTGCATTTTGTGATGAATTGAAATATTCGAGGGGAATGGATAAGACAATGATGGAGAACCTGTTGCTATAATTTCAAGATTTGTTTTCTCTACAGGAGCCATTGCCTGCTACATGAGTAACAAAACACAGGTTTCCATCAGAGGCTGTACAGAATTCCATGACTGCTGCAACCAGTTTTGGAGGACTATATAAACCAACAGTTTGTTGATGGAACTGTAGAAGAGAGTACTAATCCTTGGGAGGGGGGAGGGGCGGCGGCAGGAATTGTGATCATGCCAAAAAACATTTATGGATGGTTTAAAGAAATATTGGTTTTGTTGAGATTACAACGGATGCCTACCCAACTGCATACATCACAGATATGATAGACAACCCAGGGCAAGGCCAGTACTTCTTGATATTGGACTGGAGAGGGTATCATCAGTTAGAAGTTGCTCTAGAAGCATTTTCAGCACCTTGAGGACACTATCAGTATATAAGGTTGCCTTTTGCGTTGCGTTGCGTTGAAGAATGTACCAGCAACATTCAAACAGCTGCTGGACAGAGTGTTGAAGGGACTGAAACTGCTTCGATGTCACCTTGATGATATAATCAAGAGCATAGACAAAGTCTGAGGGAAATGTTTAAAAGATTATGAGCAGCCCATTTGTCACACAGCACAGAAAAATGTCACTTTGCACTTGAAGAGGTTAACTATGTGGGCCATATCATTAGCAGGGACAATGTGAGGACTGATAGGAGGTCGATATAGGCAGTCCAAAACTTTCTAGTAGCACAAACAACCATGGAATTACAATCTTTCCTCAGTCTCGAAAAATTATTATAGAAAATCATGAAGGGGTTTGCAGACATTGCCAGACAAATTACACAGTTGCTAAAGAAGGAGATTAAGATGGTATGATCGGGAGAGTGTCAGTAGGCATTTTTCATGTTCAAAAGAGTATAAATGTCAAGTCTGGTGTTGATGTTTCCAGATTTTCAGGAGTTCATATTACCATGTGATATCTCAAATCACACTCCAGGGTGTATTTTGAGCCAGGAGATCAACAGCCAAGAACATCCTGTTGTCTATGCATCAAGATAGTTGAAGACAGTGCATAATAATTATTCTACAATGGAAAGGGAAATGCTTTGCTTGATATATGCCATGCTGCTTTGAAGTAGTTACTTGGTTTGAAGGGCCCATCAAGTAGATTGATGAGGTGGGCGCTGAAACTCAGTGAATTTGAGTATGAAGTATTCCACAAACCAGGAAAGAAACATGGGAATGCAGATGGGCTTAGCAGAAAAGTAGCTGTAATACAGGCACTAGGTCATGGCCTTGAGGAATGGCAAGCAGCGCAGAGTGCCAACAGAGAGTGTAAACAGTATGCCAAGCAACAGTTGTTTACCATGAAAAATGAATTGTTACATAGAGAGATAAAATTGGGAACACAAGAGGTGGTGCCAGCCAAGCTGAAACTAGAAGTGTTATTTGAGATGCATGATTATATTTTATCTTATCTTGGGGGATGTCAGACAATGAACTGGAGAGTGGCAGGAAAGTATTTGTGGAAGGGAAGGAACAATGATAATCAATATGTCAGGAACTGTGTGGATGTATACAGTGGGCGGATCTGAGTGGGAGGCAGGAACTGTTACAAGGACTACAACAAGCAAAGTAAATGTTCAATTTCATCAGTTTGGACACATTATGCTCATTCAATCGACCACCAGCAGGTAATTGTTGTGACTCACCAATCTTTCAAAGTGCCACCACGCAGTTATGCATGTCCTCTACAAGGGGTGCTGTCTGCCAGCCATGCAGCAGCAGCGCCACCTAAGTGGCCAGCCTGCCAGCGGCCGCTAGACTGGGACTCAGTTATGATTTGACTGTTAAAGTGTACACACGTCTTGCTCTGTTTACGTGATCTGTGACTTTCATGTATTGCATCTTCCTTGAAATATATTTGTTCAACTTGAAGTTATTACAATTGGTGACGAGGTAGTGATTTTTCTTTTCCATTGTTGACCCACATGTTTCCATGCCTACTTTAGAGCAACTATTGCAAGGTTTCATATAACAGCAAACGCTTCTCACAAATGTGATTCGTGATTTCGTCATGGCATCAAATGCGGGGCGTCTCTCGTCATTGTCTATACCTACTTTTCCTCCTTACGATGAGACGACGGAAGACTGGTCCGGTTACAAAAACCGTCTTCGACAGCACTTCCTGGCATTTCATGTCGTGGACAAACAAACATGTAAGTCTCTGTTCCTTTCATGGATTTCACCTCAAATGTATCAGTTGTCACAACTGGCTCCTTTGAAAGATCCTGCGTCTTTGTCCTTTGTTGAAATGTGCTCACTTCTGTCCGTCTATTTTCAAAAACAAACGCATGTGGTAGCCTCTTGTGTTGCTTTTATCGTTATCAAAAACAACCAAATCAATCCTATCGCGCTTGGGCTGCTGAACTTCACAGCCTCAGTAGACAGTGTCAAATTGTTACTGAAGTTCACAAAGAATCCTACGCCGATTCCATGGTACGAGATGGTATTATCTGATCGGCACCCAACAAAGCAGTTAGGCAACATGCCCTTCAGATTGCAAATCTGACTCTAGATGAAGTCCTATCCATCACTCAGTCTTTTGAAATTTCTCAAGCCACTGGAGTGCAATAGAGGCATGGGGCAATGTTGGGGAAATACAATCTCTGTGCGATGTTGACGAAGTGTGTGGCATGTCTCTGCCGGCCGACATGGCCCAAGTGCATCCTCGGCCTAACTGTACACAAACCTCTAAGAAACTGCAGCAAAACTCATGGCAACTAATTTAATGTCCACAGTGTTTTACAAAACATTCATGAGACGATTGTCCACAACGTTGGGCCGAGTGTCACAAATGCAAAAAAAAAACAAAAGGGGTCATGTGTCATTTGTTTGCAAATCTGACCTCATACATGATGTTCATGAACATGACGCTGATTCTGATTCTGTGTTGTCTGTCAATTGTACTTCTTCCCTTTCAGGGAAGTTATTCCTCACTGTCCAAATACTTGGTCGAGATGTTCGCATGCAGGTGGATACTGGTTCTGCTGCCACTATCATCAATTCTCAGACATATCTTCAGTTGGGTTCTCCAATCCTGTCACCTGTCACTAGGCAATTACGGACTTACAATAAACAGAAGATTTCTCTCTTGGGACCATTTGATGTGAAGGTATCTTACAACTCTGTTGTTCGCACTGTTCCCATATTTGTGGTTGACCATAGTAAAGTGGAGAATCTTTTTGGTTTCATTGCCTTTCGCATTTTTGGGTTCTCCATAGAAGACTGTCAATAACATCTCTGATGCTATTCCTTATGCTCAATTGGATTACTTGTCGACGACATTTTTGTCCATTTTTTCTCCTGGGTTAGGCCATGCAAACAACTTTGAAGCTCATATCATGCTCAAACCCACTGCTCCGCCTAAGTTTTTTCGGGCTCGGCCCATTCCTGTGGCCCTTCGTGATCGGGTAAAATGGGAACTGGATTGTCTCACTGCTTCAGGGGTCTTACTTCCTGTCACTTCCAGTGAGTGGTCCTCTCCTGTCGTCGTTGCTAAGCCAAATAGTGATATTCATCTCTGCGGCGATTTCAAAGCCACTGTAAATGTTCAATGCCTTATCGACACTTACCCTATGCCTTGACCTGAAGAATTGTTCACTAAACTTGCTGGAGGCCAGTATTTTTCTAAACTTGACCTGTCAGAAGCTTATCATCAACTTCCTCTCGACGCTGCTTCCCGGCAGTTTCTGGTCCTTAACATGCCTTTCGGCCTCTATTAATACCAATGATTGCCATTCGGGGTTGCCACTGCCCCTGCTCTCTTTCAGCGATTCTTGGAACAATTTTTGCTCACTGTCCCTGGGTGTATAAATTACATGGACGACATTGTTGTCACTGGCTCCACCACTGACAACCATCTTCAAAATCTCTGCACACTTTTTCATGTCTTACAGACTGCCGGTGCTAAGTGTAATCTTCAGAAATCTAAATTTTTTTCAGGCATCTATCACGTACTTGGGGTTTTAACTCTCTCAGGATGGTATTCGTCCACTTTAGCAAACTGTCGCTGCAATCAATGCCCTTCCTGGCCCTACATCTGTTCAGGAACTGCAGGCCTTCTTGGGGAAAATAGCATACTATCACAAGTTTTTACCATCTGCTGCTTTGGTGGCTCAGCCGTTGCATCGCCTGTTGCTTTTTCACTGGTCAGCGTCATGTGATGCAGCTTTCCAGAAATTGAAGACTATGCTGATACAGGCCCCGTGCCTGGCTACTTATCAACCTGACCAACATCTTGTTCTTGCAATGGACGCCTCTCAACACAGGGTTTGTGCAGTTCTTGCGCAGACGGTTCTGAACAACCCATTGCTTATGCTTCCAAAACGCTCACAGGTGCCCAACAAAAGTATTCTCAAATTGAAAAAGAAGCTTTGGCCATTATTTATGCTATTCATAAGTTTGGTGTTTTTTCTCTATGAATCCAAATTTCATCTTGTTACGGATCACAAACTACTTGTTTCCTTGTTTCACCCATCAACATCACTTCCCCACAAGGCTGCACACCACCTCCAGCATTGGGCTCTTTACTTGTCTCGTTTCAATTATGAGATTCATTTCTGGCAAACAGCTCAACATGCGAATGCTGATGCACTGTCTCGCCTTACCATGGGTCCTGGTTTGACATTTGATAGGGACGGACGTTTGTGTTTCCACCTGGATGTTGCCGAGCAGCGGGTTGTGAACGGGTTCCCCATCACCGGGGACCAGCTGGCGGCTGCTACGGGTCCTGACCCTACCCTCTCCCGGGTTTTACACTGTATTCAGAAGGGCTGGCCAGATCGTCTTTCCACTAGTACTTCTGATCTGTTGCAGAACTACTATGCTTTGCGTTACTGCCTCACAGCTAGGGATGGTGTTATTCTCCTTTCAACCGAAAATGCTTCACCGCGTGTTGTGGTACCTGCATCTTTGCGTGCTTCGGTCTTGCGCCTCCTTCACCAAGGGCACTGGGGTGTCTCTCGCACAAAATCTCTGGTGTGCTGTCATGTGTACTGGCCCAGCATCGACTCTGAAATTGCACACCTGGTCGCTGCCTATGGCCCTTGTGCATCACAGGCCGCCACCCCGAAGTCATCTTTGTCACCATGGCCTTCACCTGAGAAGACCTGGGAGTGTATTCATGCTGACTTTGCGGGACCTTTTTTAGGAACTTATTGGCTTCTCGTTATTGACGCCTATTCTAACTTTCTTTTCATTGTCCATTGCACGTCGCCTACCAAAGCGGCAACCACCAATGCTCTACCTCGCAGTTTCTCTTTGGAAGGCCTTTCCTCTACTCTTGTTACTTATAATGGTCCGCAATTTGCCTCTTCCTATTTTGTGGATTTTTGTGCCTGTCACAGCGTCATGCATGCCATGGCCCCTCCATTCCAATCACAGTCAAACGGTGAGGCTGAATGACTGGTCCGCACATTTAAGGCTCAGATGAGGAAACTCCTGATTTCTTCTGCTGATGATGATGCGCTTCTCCAATTTCTGGCTTCTTACCATTTCACTCCCATGGGCAACCACAGCCCGACTGAGCTCTCACATGGCCGACAGCCCAGCACACTACTTCATCTTCTGTGGCCTTCCACCTCACAGCCACGGGTGCCTTCGCTTGGGCGGTTCACCGCCGATGACTTTGTATGGGTACAGGGATCTGGCAGGCAGCCTAAATGGAGTCCTGGCCGCATCTTACGACGGCGTGGCTGACGCCTGTATGAAATCCAGATGGACACGGGTGTTGCAGTGCATCATTCAGACCAGCTTCGGCCACGTGTACCGGCAATGCCTGTTCCAGATGCCACTACACAGCCTTCGGCTCTACCTGATGCTCGGGATACTGGAATCTTTCATTACTCACAACGCAGTCCTCTCACCATCATATCAGTGCCAACACAAGAACTGACGCCACCAGGAGACGTGCCCATGCAGGAACCAGATGACCATCATCTGTTGGAGCAACTCTACTCGCCTCCTTCTCCTACGGATGTGGACCCTTTGCCCATGTCTCCTGTTATAGCAACCAGACTTGCCGCAACGGGCAGATCGATGCACGGGGGCCCCCAGAGATTTGACCCCCACGTCTCCTGTCATCTCAACCTGTGATCATCAGGGACTCATCCGTCCGTACGGGAAGCTTCCTCCTCGAGACTTTACGCCCAGTCAAACAACACCTATGGTTGTTAGCAATCTACAGGCCACGTCCATCAAGACCTGTGCAGAAAATTCAAAGGGGCGAAAAGTGTTGTGACTCGTCGATCTTTCAAAGTGCTGCCGCACAGTTACGCACGTCCTCTACATGCGGTGCTGTCTGCCAGCCATGCAGCAGCAGCTAAGCGGCCAGCCAGCCAGCGGCCGCTAGGCCTGGACTCAGTTATGATTTGACTGTTAAAGTATACACAAGTCTTACTTTCATGTATTGCGTCTTCCTTGAAATATATTTCTTCAACTTGAAGTTATTACAGTAATCATTTCATGTTGACTATATCAAGTTCCCCTAGACTGGATACTATGACAAAGGGATGGAAGATAAATTTACAGAGTCAGGGAAGAACACAGTAATTTGCGTAGTAGTTGAGAATGGCCAGTTAGTATCAGGTCCTAGTTTTATGGATTAAGCATAGAAGTAATCAGAGTTCCAGGCCACAGTAAGACCTAAGGGTCTGGGTCTTCTCTGTAGGGGAGGGCACTGTAATGCCACAACCCAGTCTTTGGTCAAAAAATTATTAATCTTTAACAAACATAAGGAAAAGTAGCATGGAAGCACTACAAAGTGCAGTGTTAACAGTCGCAGGCCAGTAGCAACAAGTGTGGTGACATGTGGGTTACAACAACAGACACACCAGCGGATTTCATAGCAAGGATAGCAGAGCTCTGCAATAACTGTGTAGCAAGTGGGTCAGTGTTGACACACCAGGACACGTATCTTGTTTTGCTAATGTGACTAGGCATCAGGTTTTAACGAAACAAATGGGCACTGGAGGCATATAAATAAGTCTGGATTTTAAGGCAAGGATCACTCTCATCAACAGAATCCAGAAGCACAATCACGATGCCAGAGTGATGCCAGACAGCAAGATGACTGGATTCTGCCAACTGCAGCCACTGGTATAAGACCAGGCTGTACCTGCTGTCTGCTCTAACTCCTTCACAGGCCTTCATATCTCTGCCCTGCCAACTCTAATGCTGAATTCCTAGAGGGACTCAACACCACAATACCAGCTGCCAGCCAGCTGCTGTCCCAGAGCAGTGGTTTGTACCCTGTGCAGAGCCACCTTCGTATTCTGTCACAGTGACACAATATGGACAAGGTGTGGCCAAGCCTACATCACGCTGAGGCAAAAAGTGCACACACTGCCACTGTAGTCGCGTGAAAAACTGAAGGGCCACCTCCCAAGTGGGGCATCATAGCAGCACAACTCAATGTGCCACTGACATCAATGCCTGAGGCCTACAGGGACAGCCAGCCTCAGTAATGCAAGGTGACAGCTCAGTGGCATCAGGTTGTAGCCTGTTCATTGATCTAAGTCAGGGTTATTGTGGAGGGGCATGCCTGCCTCGCTATGCCATGTACCTAGGTCAATAAATCTCTTTGTAATTGTTAACAGTGTTTATCTTGGACTCCTTCATCTCTGCCATCGCCACTCACCTACTGGCAACTTCAGTCTGTAAGTGAAGTATGTTATGTTATTTAGTAACAAATGTGATTTTAACTCTGTGATCTACTGTTTTATCAGTGGTGCTACTTCTACAGTATGATGCACAAGAAATATACAAAACTTGTTTTCACAATTACAGACAATACAGAACAATTAAACAAAAAAATGCTATAAAAATGTGAACTACTGCTGTTGTTCAAAAAGTAATTTAAGTAACTTGCTAAGACCATGACAGTAAAATATGGAAAAATGTTTCAATCCATATATCCTGGTTACAGATAGAAATACCAAATGGAAAATCACAAAACACTTATTTCATTCACCAGCAAAATTAGCCCTTTTCTTGTTTAGACCTTTGTTCAGATGAATGATTTGGTTATTAAGGATATGCTTATTCCATTCACCTATCTTGAGATAATTCATTATAACTTTTATATCATCATTATAATTCTATTTCAACAATTAAAACAGTAGAGGGAGAATCATCCATTATTGATTCTGATAGTGTTTCTTCTCCAGTTACCTCAATCATGACAGTAAGTTAAAGAACAAATGCTGCTTCCAGTACATTTTAAAAAGACTGCATTAGTAACCTTGTAACAACAAAAGTATGAGTAGTAAGTATCCTACTACAGGTTTCGGAAAGGAAAAAAATCTTCCTACGTTCCTGCACAGGTAATGATGAAAAAATCAAACCTAGGCATTATTCCAGTGACAGGCTGTCAACGCACAGTTCATAACACATAGTGAGTGCTGTGAGGAGGAATCACCAATTGGGAACAACCAAGAAAGGGGAACTGAATTTCTTTGTTTTAAGCAATAGGATTGGAAATGATTGGATTGTGAAACAGGTCTGTGAAAGAAACAACTGATGGAAAGATACTGCAAAATATTAATTTACTCTAGATTCGTTACACTACTGGCAACAAATCACTGGAAATAGTAACAGCCACGAAATACCAAAGAATAACAATGTGAAGTATCTTAAAGAGGAATGAACATACGAAATAGTGGTAGAAAAAGCAGATGCCAGGCTGTGATTCATTGGAATAGGCCTAAGGAACTGTAAGTCATTCATGAAGAAACACTTCTTCAATCGATTACTGAGCACCACTCATCAATCTGGGACCCTTCCTATGTATGAAAAACTTTATCAAATGGTTTAATATTTGGAGAGAATATTGAAAAACAACTCTAGAAATTGACAGGACTTTTAAGTCCTTTTGGGCAGAAAAGGGTTAACAGAAGAGAGAGAGAATAAATCATGAAGGGCAGCATGTTTCATGAGGGATTTATTTAGTAAGTATGAGGGTGTTACTCATATGCTCATCAAATTCTATAGGCAGTCACTGTACAAGAGGCTTTTTGCATCACACATTCTGCATCAAGTCTACTTCTATAACTCAGAGAGTGTACATTCCAATAACTGGCAAGCAACATACTACTTCCTCTCGCATATGATTTGTGAACTGGTCACAACATGAAGATCAGGAAATTAGAGCTTGTATGGAGACTTACTAGTAGCCATTGTTCCAAGAGCCACTTGCAAATGGAACAGCAGAGAGAAATTATAGTCACATAGTGTAAGCAAGCTTGTGAAGTATACATGTAAATGTATAAATATATACTTTATGACAGCAGTATAGAGAGGATAGGTTGCTACTCACTACATAGAGGAGTCGTTGAGTTGCAGACATACACAATGAAACGAATACTAGAAAGTCCTTCCTCAGATATAGAACCCTAACACATTCATAAAACAACAACTCACACATACTTGGTTACTGTCTCCAGGCACTAGTCGGGCCCTAGCACACACAGGCAGTAGCTGTGTGTGTGTGTGTGTGTGTGTGTGTGTGTGTGTGTGTGTGTGTGTGTGTGTGTGTGTGTGTGTGTGTGTCCTCTATGTGGTGAGCACCAATGTATCCTTCCCATACTGCTGTTATAACACAAAAACACAAACTTTAGAAGGGAGGGTAAAGCTTAGAAGGAAACTCAGGCCTTATCATCAATGCATTCAACAAGAGTTCATCCCAAGCTCAGAGTGGAGAAAAATACAACAGAAACTCACAACTCAGCCATGAATTTTCCAAAGGAACCATCCTGGCATTCACTTCAATTGAATTAGAGAAACAAACCATCATTACAGACTTAAAAATATGTCACTGGAGCACTATACTCACAGTAGTTCCATAAATATGTAAACTTCATACTGTCTTGTCAGTCATGAAGTGTAACAAGAGGATAAATGTAGGCTGGAGGGTGTAAACAAGGGTTTTCTTCCACCGTCATTTCATGTTTTTGCAGTGGTACTATCAATGAAAGTAAACACTTGCTATCGAGTTCCATTTTTGTCAGCAAGGTTTCAAAGTGTATGAAACTGTAAATTATGAGATAATAGTTTTTACAAGTGATGATTTCTCCATCTTTTTTTGTAAGTTTTTTTAACTGACTTTAGCTAGAAGAATACTTGTTTGAGAGAGAAGAAACAGATAATAAACTCTTCAGGTTTCCTGCTGAAATAACATACTTACACTCTTGAACCCATTTTGATACTTCATCTCTTAGATTTTCAACTTTTCCATCAACAAGGAGGATATTTTCTAAATGAGAGACAAACTCTTTTGCAATTTCCTGTACAGCAGGAAAGTATACATGCACTTCCTGTGGCCTTAACATCAGGTGACGAACGGAGCTTCGTAAACGGTACCACTCATCTCCATTGCTGAAATTTTAAAACTCATAAATATGACAATGATAAACAATATAATTGCACAACTTTTGTAAACTATAATTCATTAAATAATGAAAACAAAACATACATAAATCATAAATCAATTGGGCATGCTTCAGTCATTCAGTAAAAACACCTTGACATATTGACTGTTACATGGGTGACACAAAATGGGCCCTATGAACACAGTACAAGACTAGTGATTTGGTTGGATATCATTTATTTGCCTGCCAACTGCTCAATGCTTCCTCTACTTTGCATCATTAGTTTTCGTTTAAGAGTTTTTACTATAGTATTAGCCCTTTATGTGGCATTGCTTTAAATTCTTGAGATAAAAATTATTTTATTGTTTCCTTCCAGTGAATAGAACTTCTCAGATGAAATGAAGTATTTATATTAATTTATTATTATTTACTTTGAAGCATGTATGATGTTGCCCATATGCAAGTAAATCCTTCCAGAACATACAATATTCACTCTTTCTTTCCTCTAATGTTTATCTTGTCTAACAAGGAATCTATTTTTTCAAGATTAGGCAAATTTTATTTAAGTAATTAGCTTCATGGCTAGATGCCCTTCCTGACACAACAGTCATCAAGAAAACATAAAGGAATGAAGTCATGTGCACTGTCTGTCTGTGAATTGTGTAAACTTTGTTCTGTACATTATTGTATTTTAACTGTTTGTGTATTATACTCAGAGCTTAAATTATCACTTTAATATTATTATATAACTCAGTGCAAACATAACTTTATATGATATGTATGATATGCCAGTGTGAAGGTTTTCCCTAATTTCTGATCAGACTATGGAAATAAATAACACAAGCCATTCTGAAGCTTACATTTCTTGTGTTAAATGCTCTTTTGTGTGATCTGATGGGGAAAAACCTGTGGCAAGATGCTCCCAATTGAAAATAGCCATTCGGTGAGAGAAAGGAGCACTGGCAGTTAACTTAAATTATGACTCTTAGTGCTCATACGCTGTCTATAAAAATCAATGTTGATCGAACACAACATTGCTGCTTAAGAAAAATTCTGCTGAACAAAATATATTAAATAATCACTGAATTAATAGCCACTGTCTTCCTTGGTAGAGTGAGGTATGTTACTGTGACAGCTATCCACACAAAATGATGAAAATAGAAGACAAAGAATTAATCACTGTAATTACCCTTATCTTTCCAAAATTCATCAGGTACTTCATCATTTGGACAAATAACTTACCAAATAAAGGCTATTTATCTACTCTACAAATTTATTTTATTTTAAGTGTATTGTAGCAGCAGAAACAATCCTGCTAACTTTCTCTCTAACCCACATTTAACTCAATCAACACAATGTTATTTTTGTAAAATATCACAGTGATAAAATAAAAAATTTAAAATGCCAGTATCCTGTTAAATGATGTGGACTCATCAACATTAAATGTAACAGATTGTAAAGCAACCATCCACTCTTTTTCATATTTTCCTTCTCACTTTGTCCTGGTCATCCCTTGTCTGAGGCTGGCACAGTGCTTACTAGTGTATGAGTGACCTGCCCTTTCTTCTTTCTCAACCTATCTCATCCTCCTCCCCAAGAAAGGTGTCAATAATTATGAAAGATAGGATAACATCTTTATTTTTACATGAGTAGCTAAAATTTCACCTTCTGAAGGTATATAATGGTCAGCAATTTATTAATATATGGAACATGGTGGTAGAGGCAGTTTGCATTGTGTTAACCTCTGATACATGGTTTTGTATTTTACTAATATATGATATCATATAAATAACTACCTTCAAATTGCATGCATCAAATATACAACTGTGATTGTTTTACTCCAGCTGATTCACAGGTATTGACATTAGCATTAAATTCTAGTTGTTTGTCAATACGTACACTGTAGTCATCTAAGAATGACATGAAATTTTCTCCTCTTATTAGTAGGTTCACTTTACTGTATATGATATACATATATTTTGTTCTTGAGTTTATGTGTGTTCAGTATGCAACTGTCCTCTCATTTTATTTCTTAGGTTACAATTGAATTTGTTCTCAGTTTATCATTGGCCTTGATATCATCTTGTACAGTTTGGTTTTTGTTAAATGTTTACTTCATATTACTACTGTAGATAATTGCCTCTTAAATTTTACACCACCCTTTTATTAAGTACTTCACGCTGTCATTATTGTTGTCTTTGCACAGGGGCCTGAAGATGGTGCAGTGAAACACTGAAACTAGTCGCACAAGTAAGATACAGTCAAAATACAGATGGCTGAAGGACTTTTCAATTTTACATTTTATAATAAACAGCTGAAGTCCCTCAACTATCTCATACAAAGGTGGACTTACAGAGGTGAGATTTAGATCCTCTGCTGTAATTATTTCCCTCACCCTGTCTTGTGTATATCATCTCTATTAAGTTTCAGAGGAGTTTCTGTATACCCTTTTTCACCCTGCATCAAGCCAGTATGATAAGTTTCAACAGCCTACACTTTCTTCAATTCCATTCTCCAAACCTTAACTCCTCACAACCTAGGACTTATAACTTTCTAATAGCTACCACAAATCTTTGACTGTTCCAACCACACTGACAGTTTACCAAGAGAAGGCTTAAATTGCCCTCTCCATTGAAATAAATTTGCCTTAAATTTATTGCATTCTAAGATACAATCTTTCAGTTGAACACCCTCCCACAAGTTAGTTTCTCAGACCCACAACTGCAGCAGTTTTTGAAAGGTTCTCGGGGCAATGTGATCCCCTCCTGATGAGCTGGATCTGATTCGTACTAAAGTCACACCTTCTAAATCACAGGTCTGTGTTTATGAATACCATGTTTAACTTCCTGCATAGCTATCAGACTGAAGCTCTGGTGCATGCTATAATGTATGCCCTGACACCTCAGATGGCATACAATTTTAATCTACCTGGAAGTTCCACAATTTATCTTAACTAAAGATCTAGAAGAAGTATTAAGACAAGAGGCATGCAAAAATAATGCAACACTTTTTTCTCAGCCAATTTTTATTAAAAGATATTGTAATTTGTTTGTAACATTCTTAAACATTCCTGCATAATCTCATACTTCCAGCAACTAACAGTAGATGGTAGCAATATAATCAGTCTTCAGAATAGCATCTGTAACTGAAGTGCATTCCAAGGAAACAGCAGTTATTTAATATCTTTTGGCAGAAAACCAGATGATCACCAGCACATCTACAGAAACCAAGCAGTGTATAAATGCTGTATGTTGCTAAGTGAAGTACTGTTTTCAACAGAATGATGATGATGAAGTCCCATACTCCTTGACAGAGCGTAGGGGAATGATGCAGGAGACCCTCATTGCCATACTAGGCTGAAGATGACACAACACCCATTCATATCAAGGCAGGTGAAAATCCCTGGCCCCACTGGGAATCGAACCTGGGTCCCTGTGCTTGGGAAGTGAGAATGCTACCACAAGACCACCAGCTGTGGACTTTCAACAGAATAAGAAGAAGGAAATCTTACTGATCTCCCTCACTCAGGCCAACCCCACACAGCTGTAATATTTGCGATGTTGCAATGTGTGGACACACTTATTCTGGGTGATTGACAAATAACAATCGAGCAACTCAGTGCTCTACTTGACATCTCTGTTGTTTGTACTGACACACTTGTCCGCCAGTTAGAATATTCAACTGTTTGTTCCCACTGGATTCCTTGAAGCATAAATGAAGAGAATAAAGAGGAAAGACGGAACATCTATACTGAATTGCTTTCTCATGATGAGGCTCATAGTGATGGTTCTTGAGGATACTAAACTGAGTACTTTGTGACCAGGTGCTAACAATTAGAAATGAATATTTAGTTTTTCTTATTGAGATAAACAACTTACACATTGCAGCAGCAAATTAAGCTCATATTAACTGTTCAAAGTGACGACCACTAGTGTCTGTTATTGAATACAAAGGCTCTTTCAATA
The DNA here is from genome assembly GCF_023897955.1 of Schistocerca gregaria. Lineage (NCBI taxonomy): Eukaryota > Metazoa > Arthropoda > Insecta > Orthoptera > Acrididae > Schistocerca > Schistocerca gregaria. The sequence continues at coordinate 515,407,812 of NC_064931.1, read as the reverse complement.
ATAATTTTTCATTCAGCTGTGCTTGTTGTTTACTTAGGAGTTGTTAACCACTAAAATAAATACTCATATTTTGAAGAACAATGTTTCAAGTAGGAAAAGCAGCAACAAATCCAAATTATGGAGTGTTTTAAACAACTTGCAAACAATAAAGTCATGATTCAGATACAAATTATGGAGTGGCTAAAACTGAAAATGGCAGAGGTGAAGGAAGCACAACTTTTACAAGCTCCAAAAGTTAACTCACATATTGACAGATGCAAGCAAGCAGAAGCCACACATAACAAAGACATCAAAGATTTTTAAGGTATGTGCTGTATTAGAAATGCCATTAAATAAGGAACTAGAAACCATATCAACTGAAGTGTCTAACTTCTAAAATTTTGTTATATTACATTAGAATGTTCAGTCACTCAACAATGAAACTACCATAGTGGAAGCACTACTCCAGTATATATTAAATGTAGACATTATTTGCATTACTCAATATTGGCTAAAAATGACAAAGTAAAATTAATTTAGGTAATATGATATAAATTAGTGAATCATTTTAGGGGGGAGTTCTTCAAATATGGTGATACTAGCATCTTTATGAACATCAGATAATTTTCTTCTAAGATTTCAATAAACACTATACTGACCTAATCAAAAGATTTTGAACTTTCTCTTATTAAATTACCAGAATTTAATTTCATGCGTATTAACATATGTAGAAGACCAGGTGGAAACTGGCCAGTCTTCATGACTGAACTAGGGATACTACGAAACAATATCAGTGAATTAAATATGAATCTAGTGTGTTGTGGAGATTTCAAATTTGACTTTTCAGAAGGCAGCAGAGCTATAGATGGTTTGATAAATATAACCAACACAGTCAAAATGATCCTCACAATACATGGCTCAACAAGATCAAGAGAACGTTAAAATTCCATCATTGGCCAACTATTCATCATAGACACAAGCTACAAATTCACAACTGGAGAACTGAGAGAAGGGATATGGAAATCATAAAGCACAGTTATTATGCAACAGGTGCAAAAAATTAGTTGAAAAAAGAATTTTTTACGAAGACAGCATAAGAACTCAATTTTTTACTGACTAGGGAAAATTGGGAGCGCTTATACATTCAGAACCATTCTGGCAGCACATATATGAGTTTTCAGAACATCTACCTTCAATATTTTAATACAGAATTTTCTACTGAAGCGAAAATAAGCAATGGATGATTGAAGGTATAAAGGTTTCCAGTGAGAGAAACAGATTTCTGCAGAATTCTTGTTAAAATTAGCCTGAGTTAAAGTTACCGAAGAATTTGCAGATTATTGTAAAGCCTGTAAAAGAATCTATGGTAGAATAATGGAATTAATTTATTTGTTGTGTTACATATTTCAAAGATCCATTATTGTGTGATACCACTTGTATGAAGGACAGGTCAAAACATTTAATTGATTATTATATTCATATCACAATCAATCACAGACAGCAGTTGGAAATATAAATTTCAGATATTACCTAAACACCTAGTTTGATTTATAAGGTACAAAGACCATTTTTGAGATTCACAGAACACAATGGGATTTATAAGATTTGATTAAAGCAGCAAGAGTCATTAAAATTGATAAACACAGAAATATATGGGAAATAGCCTTATCTGTCTCTGTTAAATAACTCATCCACATAATCAAAACTTTTCTCGACAAAAATTCTTAAACTTCCTTTTTAACAACTAACTGATTATTATCTTGCAGAGACTTAATATTACTTGGAAGTGAGTTTAAATTTCTGTGCAAGTGTATTTTAGCTTTTTTGTACAAGGGACAAATTCTTCATGTTGCAATGTATGTCACATTTCCTTCTTGTGTTATGATGGTCATATGACTCATTATTTAATATTGAGAATGAGTGTGAAGCATGAATGTCATGATCGGAAAGAGATATTGGGAGGTAGCGGTTAATATCACTTCTTGCTTTAAAAAATTACAGCATGAGTTTCGTGGAGGTATTCCACATACAACTCTGGCAACATTTTTTCTGAAGGGTAAAGACTTTTTTCCAGTAGCCGTGAATTCCCCAGTTGATCGTTCCATAACACTTCACTGAATGGAAGAAGCCAAAATACGAAGATTTTGAGACACTGATGTCTCTGATTTTGGAGATCCTCCAGATGGTACATGTTGCAGAGCTAAGCCTTTGAAGGATATGGTATTCCAGGTTAAGCCTGTTATCTATATGGACACCTAAAAATTTCAAACATTATAAATTCTGTATCTGCTGAGTTTCATGAGCAATATTATTCTCCTGTGGAATTTTGCAGTTATCAATGAGCCAGTTCAGAGCACCTGCAAGTAACTGAACAGTATTCAACACTAAGTTGGTGAATGTTTTACTGTCTACCACAATGCTTGTTTCATCAGCAAACACTGTGAAGTTGGTTGCTATGCTGGACAACAGAGATAGGAAACAGCAGGGTACAAAGGACAGAACCCTGTGGGATTCCACAATGTACCTTCCCCAGTCAGACACTACCCCTCCTATGTGCGTGTTGTTTGCATCTAATACTATTTTCTGTTGTCTGTCCTGTAGACAGAATTTTATCCATTTATCCAATTGTCTTTTGATCCATAGTGGCACACTTTCTCTATAAGTGCCATATGATTGATACTGTCAAAAGCCTCAGACACATCACAAGAATATGCTAACAGACAGTGTCTTCTTGTCAAGGCAACCCAAAATGTTGTTTGTATGTGAAAATACAATCATAGCTTCAGTTGTAGAGATACCTGTTCTGCATCCAAATTGGTTTTCACCAATTACATAAAAGTTGTCTAGGTGACTGACAATCCCAACATATATAAATTTTTCAAAGATTTTAGAAAATGCAGTCAAAAGAATACAGAGTGACATGTGACACCTATATCATCACCTTTTTTGTAGAGGGGCTTCACTAAAGAAAATTTCATCCCATTAGGAAACATATGTTGTTCGAGGGAGGCAGTAAATATGTGAGCCAGCACTTTACCTAAATGGTTGCAGCAGGTTTTAAGCAGTTTGCTCAAAATATTGTCAACACCCATTTAGTTTGCTTTTTAAAGAAATTGTGTTTTTTTTCTTATTTCCTGCACTGTTGTAGGGGCTATACCCATTTGCTCTATAGAATTAGGGAAATGCTCTTTCAGTAGGTATTTTAATGACCTTTTCCAAGGAACCATCATGTCCTGTTTTCTCAGCAACATTTAAATAGCACTCATTAAATATTTTTGCCACAGTCCTTTGATTGTGTACTTACTCATATTTATCTGGTCTATAAATATATTGTCAATTAGTGTTCTTGTACATGAAGATGTTCCAGTAGTGTAATTGACTACAGAAGCAAGATTGTATGTAAACATCACATTTCCCTAGTCTGATCTGTCCTTGGACTAAGTTAAAAATTTTACACTGTAGTTCCTGTGCACTCGCACATCTCTTCTGTGTTTAAATATGTACCTGAGGAGAGTGTCTAACAGCTTCAAAATGAGACTAATTTTCTTGAAGGTGATCTATATACTGTTAGTATTGATAAATAAGAATTATTTAACACCAGTTCTCTGGCACATATTCCCAAATGTTGTTCTAGACTAAAACTGTGTACATCAGTTACAGTACACATGTCATTGTTGTTAACGTAGATGGTAACTCCACCTCTTTCTTTATATTTTTTACAGAATTATGTTGCTATTACAATTTATATCTCCTGTCTCAACAAAACTGAGTATAAGCTCATTAACCTTACTGCACAGGTCTCTAATGCTTTGGTGATAAGTTGCCAAATTTTCATTTGCATAAACAGTTAAAGATCAGGGTAAGGTATTTTTCACTACCTCTTTTTTTCCAATTGGTCTGTTCCATACAGAGATGGATTGGCAAGAAGCAGCTTTATCTCATTTTTTCATCAGTCAGTTGTCCACTGTAGTTTGTATGCATTCATTGCCTTTCCTTCAATTTTCTTGTTTTGTGGTACACTCTTTGTTCAAACTTGATTCCCTTGTGTTTAGTGTATTTGCAATTATTTTACAAATTAAATGATAATTTGATACAAAACTTGTCAAACACAATGATATTTGCGTGGAAAGTATGAACAAACAAACTTGTTGCACACTATCAAAAGAAAGAAAATATCTTTAATAGTAGTGGTCCCCAAAGTCACAAACCCAAAATCAATTGTGAAAAGAATCAGTGGATACTTCACTTCACTAGCTGAATATGCCATTCAAATAAACTGTATAGGACCAGTGCTACATTTCTTCAATAAGTCAGTGATCTCAGATGCATCTATGTATGTTCCTGAAAAATTCTGATGAAATTATAAGTAAAATTAAATAATTACACAACAAAATACCTGTACCTGATTTCATACAAAAGCACAAGCTCACAAAATAGCAATATCATTAGCAAAAAATTTCAACCTGTCTTTAGAAACTTGTGGGTATACAGATGTCTGAAAATAGCAAAATTTCCACCACTGAAAAAAAAAGTTCTCCTGTTATAACATCAAACTACTGGCCTGTGCCACAGTTAAGTTCTATTTTAAAAAATAACTCTAGTAAAACTTTTTCTATGAATGGATCATAAATAAATATTCACCTCTTCCACACATCAGCATGGCTTCAGAAAGTCTAAAACTACATAAACAGTAATTTTTGAATTCTTAAACTGTATTTTAAAATCTCTCAGGCAATATAAATTAGATGCAGGTATTTTCCTAGACCTTTCAAAAAGTTGCAATGCCCTGGACCATAAAATCCTGCTGATGAAGTGTAAGAGGTGTAGCTTACACCTGGTTGCATTCATACCTAAAGGACTTCAAGTAGAAGGTATTATTCGAATACAAGTTCAACACACCGAATAAAACAAGAAAAAACTCTCTCCTTTCCAGTTAAAAGTCAAGAGGGTTGAGGCCAGGAGAGCATGGAGGCCATGGAATTGGTCCGCCTCTACCGATCTATCGGTCATCAAATCTGTTGTTGAGAAACGTATGAGCACTTCGACTGAAATGTGCAGGAGCTCCATCATGCATGAACCACAAGTTGTGTTGTAGTTGTAAAGACACCTCTTCTAGCAGCACAGGTAGAGTATCCCATATGAAATCATGATAACGTGCTCCATTTAGCGTAGGTGGAAGAACATGGGGCCCAATCAAGACCTCACCAACAATGCCTGCCCAAACGTTCACAGAAAATCTGTGTTGATGACGTGATTGCACAATTGTGTGTGGATTCTCGTCAGCCCACACATGTTGATTGTGAAAATTTACAATTTGATCACGTTGGAATGAAGCCTCATCCATAAAGAGAACATTTGCACTGAAATGAGGATTGACACATTGTTGGATGAACCATTTGCAGAAGTGTACCCATGGAGATCAATCAGCTGCTGATAGTGCCTGCACATGCTGTACATGGTACAGAAACAACTGGTTCTCCCGTAGCACTCTCCATACAGTGACGTGGTCAACGTTACCTTCTACAGCAGCAACTTCTCTGACGCTGACATTAGGGTTATCGTCAACTGCACAAAGAAGTGCCTCGTCCATTGCAGGTGTTCTCGTCGTTCTAGGTCCTACCCCGTCGCGAGTCATAGGCTGGAATGTTCCGTGCTCCCTAGGACGCTGATCAATTGCTTCGAACATCTTCCTGTCGGGACACCTTCGTTCTGGAAATGTGTCTCGATACACATGAACCGCGCCACAGCTATTGCCCTGTGCTAATCCATACATCAAATGGGCATCTGCCAACTCCGCATTTGTAAAAATAGCACTGACTGCAAAACCACGTTCGTGATGAACACTAACCTGTTGATGCTACGTACTGATGTGCTTGATGCTAGTACTGTAAAGCAATGCGTCGCATGTCAACACAAGCACCGAAGTCAACATTACCTTCCTTCAATTGGGCCAACTGGCAGTGAATCGAGGAAGTACAGTACATTGCCGAAACTAAAATGAGCTCTAACATGGAAATTAAGCGTTTCTGGACACATGTCCACATAACATCTTTTCTTTGTGGTATGATCTTCTGTGGTTCTGCATAACTTGCAAATAATAGTAATGTTCTCAATAGAATCAAATAGTCTTGAATGACGATATACTTATATAAGTCACTGAATATTAGACATGGTTGGTAGCAGTAGGCTGTGTCAATATATTGTCCTCACTGTAGTCTTCCCCACTAATATTGGTAAGTCTATAGATGCACTTGACTTGGGGGGCGGGTTGGGGGGGAATTCTGAACTTCGACTGCTTGAAAGATGGCAGCAGCCAATCAGAGTAGAGTGCAGTGAGGTCATGTCAATTCTTTATCCTCTGCTGGTAGGTACACATAGTACCACCCCACTCAGAATGGTAAGTGCAGGAAAGCTATCTCACACAGTGGCTCTGTGGCAGGAGGTTCAAAAGTGTTTTCTCTCACACAGCTGTGAGTGGTGCACTGGGTGTGATTGATGAAGATGCCATCAGTATCACAGTGCATTCAGGGCTCAATCCTAGGACTGTTATTCGTCTCAATTTCTGTGGAGAACGTTGTTCAGCTTACAAGCCCCCAAAAAAACTATTCTATTTGCTCATGACATCAAAAAATTCCTCACTGGTTCCACCACAGAAACTTTGCTGTCAACAGCAGAAAGCTCTAAGAAAAGGCTTTCAGCATGCTTCACAAAAAATATTCATTTTAAATACTGAAAAACTGAACATGTCATTTTTATTTATTTCACCTTCTAGCCAAATATCCATTCATTCATGATTAAAAAATGAACTAGAATATTTAAATGGGGCAAAGCAAAATTATTGGGTCTGTGGTCTCTCTCTCTCTCTCTCTCTCTCTCTCTCTCTCTCTCTCTCTCTCTCTCTCTCTAAAACACACACACACACACACACACACACACACACACACACACACACACACACACACACACACACCCATGCATGAGGGAGGACTCGAACCTCTGCCAGGCCCAGACACACACACACACACACACACACACACACACACACACACACACACACACACACACACACAGGGGTCATGTCAGGTGAGTCTGATAGAGGGAGAAAGAAGTGGGTAGCTGGAGGAGCTAGCAGCTCAGAGGGAGAAGGCAGGTAGAATGTGGGAGGAAGGAATAGCAGGAACACAGACTGGGCATGTGACACACAGGTACCAGAGCTGGAGACATGTGGCTCATGATGAACCTGGCATGGAAGTGTGAATTGGGAAGGCATTGCAGGACAGAGGAAGTGAAAACTGTTGGACAGAGGGTGTGTGGACGGTAGGCTAGCAGCCACAGTCTCTGGTAACTCACTGTTCTCACACCCTCTAGCAAACAGTTTCCCCTTCCTCTGTCCTGTCAACCCAGCCAATCCACACATACACATCACCTTCATTATGCACAACTCCACTCACTGCTTCATTATGTGATTATTCTCTGGTGACTCTTAACTCACAGCATAAAATGTTCTTAGAGTGAACAAGATGCGCTCTAAAAATAATTCAAGGCCTTAAAAAGATGCAAACTTCACCTTATTTAACCTGGTGTCCTGAGTGTTCCATTGTTATTCATCTATGTTGCTATGTTACACACCAGGGTCTACCTCATGGAAACAGGCAAATTAGTGCAGAACTACAGTGTACAGAACTACTGTACCAGAGGGCAAACTAATATTCCAGAATATCATTCTGTCAGAAGAGTGTAATTAACATTGGTGTCACACAACACAATAAGATAGCAGAACAAATAAAAATTGCCACATTTCCAGCATTCAAAACAAGACCAAAGCAGAATGAAATTTTCACTCTACAGCGGAGTGTGCGCTAATATGAAACTTCCTGGCAGATTAAAACTGTGTGCCAGACCGAGACTCAAACTCAGGACATTTGCCTTTCGCGGGCAACTGCTCCAGCACTGAGCTACCCAAGCATGACTCACACCCAGTCCTCACAGCCTTACTTCTGCCAGTACCTCGTCTCCTACCTTCCAAACTTCACAGAAGCTCTGCGGTGAACCTCACAGAACTAGCACTCCTGGAAGAAAGGATATTGCGGAGACATGGGTTGTTTCTAGAATGAAATTTTCACTCTATTGCGGAGTGCTCAGTGGTGCTCAGGCATGAAAGGCAAAGGTCCTGATTTCGAGTCTCAGTCTGGCACACAGTTTTAATCTGCCAGGAAGTTTCATTTCAGTGCACACTCCACTATAGAGTCAAAATTTCATTCTAGAAACACCCCCAGGCTGCGGCTAAGCCATGTCTCCGCAATATTCTTTCTTCCAGGAGTGCTAGTTCTGCAAGGTTCACAGGAGAGTTTCTGTGAAGTTTGGAAGGTAGGAGACGAGGTACTGGTGGAATTAGAGTTGTGAGGACGTGGCGTGAGTCATGCTTGGGTAGCTCAGTGGTAGAGCACTTGCCCGCGAAAGGCAAAGGTCCCGAGTTCGAGTCTCGGTCTGGCACACAGTTTTAATCTGCCAGGTAGTTTCAAGACCAAAGATGTTTTTAATAAAGCAATGTTTCTATCCTGTACAAGAATTTCTGGATATGTAAAGATCAACATTACTTAAACAATTACTGATGAACTTCGATTATAAGCATATGTACCAATTCATTATCACTTCTTTTTTGTTGGTACTAAATATTACATTATCCTCATTTGGATGCACACAATATTATTTGAACAATTTGTGCTGTATGATAAACATGTACCAATAAAAAAAGTCACTGAATTAATCGATTTCAAAGCCTGTTATGGAATAATCTTCAGGCACTTATGCACAGTTATCGAAATGGTACACACCTGCAACTACATACTGTTGCTGTACCACAGCATTCTCTAACATGGTACACCATCAGAATATGTGAGGGGCATTCAATAAGTAATGCAACAAGCTTTTTTCTGAAAGCAGGCTGGTTGGTTTTATTCAGGATTCCAGTACACCATATTAGACCCCATTCTTTCGGCACAAAGCCCTTTTTTCAACATAATCTCCATTTAATGTTAAAGTCTTAAACCACCTTACTGTGGAGGCCTGTATGCCCAAATGGTACCACTAACTGGCCAACATCAGAGCCAACATCTTGCTGCACCAATAACATCCCCATCATCTATGTAGTGCTTCCTGCAAAGGGCATCCTTCGTTGAGCCAAACAGATGGAAGTTAGAGGATGTGAGGTCCAGGCTGTAGGATGGATGAGGAAGAACTGTGCAATGAAGTTTTGTGAGCTCCTCTCAAGGTGTGTGTACTTGTGTGAGGCCTTTCCGTTGTCGTGGAGAAGGAGAAGTTTGTTTCCATTTTTGTGGCAATGGACATGTTGAAGTTGTTTCTTCACTTTCATAAGGGTAGCACAATACACTTCAGAGTTGAGAGTTGCACCATGAGGGAGGACATAAAAACAGCAAACTCTTTCACAGTCACAGAAAACCATCACAATGACTTTACAGGCTGAGGGTGTGGCTTTGAACTTTTTCTTTGGAGGAGATGTGGTGTGGTACCACTCCATGTATTTCTGTTTTGTTTGCAGTGTGAAGTGATGACCCCATATTTCATCACTTGTGACAATGTTTAACAAAAAACTATCACAATCAGTCCCATAACATGCAAGCAATTCTGCACATATGGTCCATCATTGCAGTTTACAGTCTTCTGTTTGACATCGAGGAACACAGTGGTCACACATGTTTGAGTACCCTGTGGATGTGTGTGTCAGTATTACCAACAGAGATATTCAGTCATGCAGAATGGTATCAGTTTGAACTCCACTGCAGACACACAAGAGAAAACAGTGTACTATTTTTCCTGATAATTCCACCAATGTTGATGTAGCAATTAATTGCTTGTTATGAGACATAAGTAATTTACAGCTGACCTGAGACCTTGTAACACATGCAAAAATCATTTCTGACCATTGGTTCCTCACCCAAAAATACTCATTGAAGCATCCTCTATCATCTGCATAATTTTGACACTAATGTTTTTAAAATTCTTATTTACTTATTTATTCATTCTCTGTAGACAAACACAGTGATGTTTTCTGAGTTGTAGACATATTTTGCACTCCCTGTCATAACTTCAGGAACAATTATGAATTACATAACTTGAATACAGATACTATTTGATAAAAAGGAAAGTATCCTACTCATGTATGAAAAATTTCTCAACATTATAAAAAACATTTATTGGTAAGAAACTCCTTCCAGGCCATTTCAAAGCAGCCTCCACTTGAGCTTTTTTAATTTTTTGCAAGTTTGTTACAAAATTTGATCCCTGGCTGTTGTGTGCAAAATAATGCTTACCTTACAAGTAAAATGTATAACAAAACTAAGTTCATACAAGCTAAAAAAAGCACCATATGAAAGGTACATAGAAAGTTCTCCAAATAAGTGTAAGGCAGCCTGGGAAGTTATCAGATAAGATAATTCTTCCAGTCAGGCATGTCACACTCTGCTGGATCCAGGAGAATTGAATGACGACTTTGTAACATCAATCAGAGAACTCAGAGACAAAATTAAGACCACACACTTACCTGCAAAGGATCTGCTTGATTCCCAGTTGTCTGAAACGCCTTTGTTTCATTAGTATAAAATTACACTCGATGACATCTGTGAAACTGTTTCCAAATTATCTAATTTCAGAAGTATGTACTGCTATTGGATGTCTAATTATGTTGTTAAATGGCCAGTTCACTTGATAAATAAGCCACTGAATTTTATTTTTCATAAATTTTAAGAGTGTTGAGCTTTTCCAGATTCACTCAAAATCCCCAAAAGTGTGCCCATATTCAAAAAGGGTGATAAACAACTCCCCCAGAACTACCAATCAGTTTCTATTCTGCCAATAGCCTCAAAAATTTTTGAATCACTCATGTACATTATTTTGAAAGGCATGACAGTCAGTACAGATTTTGGACAGGTAATAATACCACTGCAGTTGTTCTGGAAATTGTTGATCAGACTTTAACAACTTTCCAGAATAGGAAGACAGTGTCACTTGTATTATGTGATCTAAGTAAAGTGTGCAGATGCATTCCTTTTATGTATTGCTAACAAAATTAGAGTATTGTCGTATACAAAAATTTACATTAGCATTAATTTCTTCCTACCTGAAAAACAGAGGACAGTTTTTCTCAATTAGAAATAGACACTCCCTCTTACTAGAAATTGGTACAGGTGTTCCACAGGGCTCTGTCCTTGGCCCTTTCTTTTTCACTGTGGCTGTCAATGATCTGCCCCATTGTGCATCACAGTCATTGATCTGCTAAGCTGATGATACAACTTCACTTACTTCACAGTAAAATGTTTGCTGATACATGTAAAATTCAGAATAATAAGGAAAACTTGTAAGTAATGATGGGGATGGGAAACAGTGTTTGCTAATAAAAACGGCGAGACTGAAACAGTACCAAAGAAAGAGTAGGCCTATGCCTGAACCCATAAATAAAAAAGAGTGTCCATGTATAATGTGCTTGAATATAAATGGTCTCAGTGCCAACTTTTCAAACAAAAATCATAAACTTGATGACTTACAAATTATTCTTTCAGAATTTAAAAATATTAAAGTTATCTGTCACAATGAACATTGGCTTACATGTGGTAATATTAAAATTCTTAATAAAACCAAAAATTTCGAATTAGCTAATAGTTTTTGTAGACGAGAGAAATCATGTGGAGGTTCTTGCATACTTACTCATTCTGACATGCAATATGAAATAAGGAACGATTTTAATCATTTGAATGAAGAATGTATATTTGAAAGCTGTTGTATCGAGTTAAGGGACCTAAATGTCTTAGTAGTTTCTATTTACAGAGTACCAGACAAAACTACAATTGAAGCTTTCCTGCTCAAATTTAAGTGCTTTCTTGAAAATCTTAATAAAGAAAAATATTATAATAGCTGCTGATTTCAATATTAATGTCATAGCTGACAGCAATGATATGTCCAAATCCAATGACTTAATAAAAAAAATTTGGCTTCAAAGCAAACTTCATGCAAACCACTACAATAAATGCACAGTCAGCAACCTGTATTGATAATATTTTAACAAATTATGTGTTTGAAGATGTTAATAAATTTTGCTTAGATTTAGGAATCTCCTATCACTCTGCAGTATTCATTGAACTACCAAAACTCTATAAAGAAATTTAATGTAACAAAAGCCACATCAAAAGGAACTTTAATGAAAAAAACCTAACTATATTTAGCAGTAAGTTAAGAGAGGTTGAATGGCCTTATGACAGCTGTATCCCAAACTAACTTTAACAAATTTCTTGGTAGCTTTCTTGAAATATTTAATGAAACTTTTCCACTTAAAACCAAATGTAACAAAATGACTAGGAAGATTAAATGGATAACTCAAGGTATAAAAATTTCTAGTGCCAGAAAGAGGTAACTACATAATGAACTGAAATATAATAAAAACAGACATTTTTCTGTGTATGTGAAACATTATAAAACCATATTCAAAAAAGTTGTAAAGACAGCAAAACAAATGCCAAACAATAAATTTATTTTACAACATAATAGTAAGACAAAGGTCTGTTGTCAAATCAGAGTTAGTTGTTAACATCAGTAGTAATGAAATAACTAAGATTAAAGTAGATGATAATGTTGTAGTAAACCTAGCTCAAATATCAGAGTGTTTCAATGAATTCTTCATAAATGTACCAAAGTCAGAAGTTGATGTAGCAGGATATCAGAGTACAGTAAATCCCTTTGGACTCAATCAAGAAGCTGAGTATCTCACAGATTTTAAAAGAGTCACAATAAAGAATGTGAAAAATGTTATACTGTCATTAAAAAAATAAAAATTCTGCTGGGTGGGCTGGGACACCAAGTAAAGTGATTAAAGCAGTATATGACATAATAGCACCCCCACTAGCTAAAATAATCAACCATTCTATTGAACAGGGGTGCTTCCCTGATGTGTTAAAATATGCCAAAGTGAGACCTCTGTTCAAGAAAGGGCTGAGGGAAGATATGGGAAACTATCACCCTATTTCTATTCTCACAATCCTGTCAAAAGTATTAGAAAAAGTAGCTGCAAATCAGATCAAAAATTTTATTGTAAAAAATGATATTATTGTAAGTAACCAATTTGGATTCCAACAAGGAAAAAACACACTGGATGCAGCAAATAGCAAATAACTTTATTGGGAAGATATGCAAATCATTGGATTAGAGGAGTAAAGTCGCAGGTATCTTCTGTGATCTTTCAAAAGCATTTGACTCTGTGAACCAAGACTTGCTTATCTACAAATTAAACAAATAAGGGATTAAGGACAAAGCTCTAAAATGGCTCACATCATACTTGCACAACAGAAAGCAATGGGTAAGTGTCACATCAAATGCAGTGAATTATTATTCTAAATGGAGTACAGTATCACAAGGTGTGCCTCAAGGCTCCATTTTGGGGCCAATCCTGTTCCTATTCTATGTAAATAACTTGCCCATAAATATAAATTCCCCGTCAGTTCTGTTTGCAGACGAGACTTCTGTTTTAATTGGAGATGATGCAGAAAAAATTCAGAGCTCCATTGTGACCACAATGGGTACTCTAGAAAACTGGTTCCAGTTAAGTGGCTTGCAACTGAACATTGCAAAAACCAATATGGTACATTTCAAAACGAAACATTTGAAATGTGTGGATCTTAAAATACACCATTACAGTCATCCTATGGAAGAAGTTAACACAGTCAATTTCCTAGGACTAAATGTGGACAACAACTTAAACTGGAGTATAAATATTGAGTTCCTATCAAATAAACTAAGCAGCTTTGCATTTGCAATGCAATTACTAGCAAACTCTACTGACATGAGTACACAAAAAATAGCATATCATAGTTATTTTGAATCTGTCATTAGGTATGGTATCATTTTCTGGGGAAATTCAAGTCGTGTATCTTGAATACTGACTGCAAAAGAAAATTATTAGATACATGTGTAGTGCACAACAAACAGAATCTTGTCGCCAATTATTTTGGAACCTGCAAATCCTATCAGTTCCCTCCATATACATTTATGAAATTATAATCTTTGTACGCAGCAGACAAAGATTATTCGAGGAAAATCATTTTGACCACACATACAACACAAGAAATAAAAATAATTTTATGTTACCCACACACCATTTGAAATTATATGCACAAACTCCACAGTATATGGGAATGACAATATATAACAAGCTAATGTCAAAAATATATTTATTATGAAGCCAGAGAGTCTAAAAATAAGGCTACAGCAGATTCTGTGGGAGAAATGCTACTATTCAGTAGAAGGATTCATAGAGGATGACATGATAATTTGAGCAAGGGGTAATTAATTGTTAGTCTTTTATTGTATGTGTAACAAAATTCTATTATTACTATGATACCATTTGTTAAAATCAGTTGTTGTAATTAATTGTTAGTTTTTTTTATTGTATGTGTATTTTTATATTGTATTATTGTTATGGTAAGATTTGTTAAAATCAGGTGTTGTATCTCTACAGGGTGTTACAAAAAGGTACAGCCAAACTTTCAAGAAACATTCCTCACACACAAATAAATAGAAGATGTTATGTGGACATGTGTCCAGAAACGCTTAATTTCCATGTTAGAGCTCATTTTAGTTTTGGCAGTATGTACTGTACTTCCTCGATTCACCGCCAGTTGGCCCAATTGATGTTGACTTCAGTGCTTGTGTTGACATGTGACTCATTTCTCTACAGTACTAGCATCAAGCACATCAGTATGTAGCATCAACAAGTTAGTGTTCATCACGTATATGGTTTTGCAGTCAGTGCAGTGTTTACAAATGCGGAGTTGGCAGATGCCCATTTGATGTATGGATTAGCACGGCAATAGCCATGGCGCGGTACATTTGTATCGAGACACATTTCCAGAACGAAGGTGTCCCGACAGGAAGACGTTCGAAGCAATTGATCGGCGTCCTAGGGAGCACGGAACATTCCAGCCTATGACTCGCGACTGGGTAGGACCTAGCACGACGAGAACACCTGCAATGGATGAGGCACTTCTTCATGCAGTTAACAATAACCCTAATGTCAGCATCAACCGACAGGAAGACGTTCAAAGCAATTGATCGGCGTGCTAGGGACTATGACTCGTGACTGGGTAGGACCTAGCACGACGAGAACACCTGCAATGGATGAGGCACTTCTTCATGCAGTTAACAATAACCCTAATGTCAGCATCACAGACGTTGCTGCTGTAGAAGGTAACGTTGACCACGTCAATGTATGGAGAGTGCTATGGGAGAACCAGTTGTTTCCGTACCATGTACAGCATGTGCAGGCACTATCAGCAGCTGATTGGCCTCCACGGGTACACTTCTGCGAATGGTTCATCCAACAATGTGTCAATCCTCATTTCAGTGCAAATGTTCTCTTTAAGGATGAGGTTTCATTCCAACGTGATCAAATTTTAAATTTTCACAATAAATATGTGTGGGCTGACGAGGATCCGTACGCAATTGTGCAATCACGTCATCAACACAGATTTTCTGTGAACGTTTGGGCAGGCATTGTTGGTGAGGTCTTGATTGGGCCCCATGTTCTTCCACGTGTGCTCAATGGAGCACATTATCATGATTTCATACAGGATACTCTACCAGTGCTGCTAGAACATGTGCCTTTACAAGTACGACAACAACATGTGGTTCATGCACAATGAAGCTCCTGCACATTTCAGTCTAAGTGTTCGTATGCTTCTCAACAACAGATTCGGTGACCAATGGATTGGTAGAGGTGGACCAATTCCATGGCCTCCATGCTCTCCTGGCCTCAACCCTGTTGACTTTCATTTATGGAGTCATTTGAAAGCTCTTGTCTATGCAACCTTGGTACCAAATGTAGAGACTCTTCATGCTCGTATTGTGGACAGCTGTGATACAATACGCCATTCTCCAGGGCTGCATCATTGCATCAGGGATTCCATGCGACGGAGGGTGGATGCATGTATCCTCGCTAAAGGAGGTCATTTTGAACATTTCCTGTAACAAAGTGTTTGAAGTCATGCTGGTATGTTCTGTTGCTGTGTGTTTCCATTCCATGATTAATGTGGTTTGAAGAGAAGTAATAAAATGAGCTCTAACATGGAAAGTAAGTATTTCCAGACACATGTCCACATAACATATTTTCTTTCTTTGTGTGTGAGGAATGTTTCCTGTAAGTTTGGTCA